>NC_063067.1:6083017-6383017 GCF_018812025.1 Megalobrama amblycephala | reverse complement strand
CACAGGAACCTAACGTAGTTTTAACATTGTTTTATATATATATATCGGGTAGGTTTAGGTATAGGGAAGGACGATAGTAAATTGAGTCAACATTGAGTCTCATATAAAAGATTTTGTCCTTGTGGTGTTCAATTAAAGGACCTCACAAAGTGAAACATTCCGTATCTTTCATACTTTGTGGGGTCTTCAGGATACACACACACACACACACACACACACACACATGCACAAACACACACACACACACACACACTGAAGAGCTGCATTTTTTATGAAGGACACTAGCAGTTGTGTACATGTTATACTTTCTAGAAAAGTCTTAATAAAAGCACTCAATAGTTGAATAGTGAAACTATGTGATATATTTTATGTCCCCAAACAGAAACATGTTTCCAGCCAACCTTGTTCAAGCCACATTTCAACAGGTAAGTTGGACAAAAAAATGACAATGAACCATTGAATTAATGAATGCAAAACATGAATGCATGAGCGTTTTGAATCAACTTTCAATAACTTTGTGTTTTCCTCAAAAAAGTGTCTTTAAAAAGAACTTTATTTTAGTATCACTGAGATACAATTGGTTTTTGTTAATATTTTGAATAAGTTTTATTTTTATTATTTTTAGTAGATGGCTTGAGGGTGAGTAAAGCTTGGGCTAATTTTCATTTGAAAGTGAACTAATCCTTAATTTCCATGGAATTACAAAAAAATGAATCACTTGTAAACCAATTAGAATCAAGAATTCAACTGTCATGGTATATAATGCTGTAGACCTGTGATTTAAGATATGGCAACCAATCTGTTTATGAATTATGTTCATTTTTTTGTTTATGGATTATGTTGATTTTTTTTTTTTTTTTTTTTTGGTGACATTTGGCCTTTATTATTTAGTGATATGTTTAAAAGCACTTTTTCACTGATATGAGAACATTTTCATCTAAAATGCCTTTCAACTTCTGAAATAACTTTATTTTTCATGCAAATTCCTTTAAAACAATGAATTATGCACTGCAAAAATGATTTTCTTCCTCAGTATTTCTGTCTTGTTTTCCAGTACAAATATTTAAACATTCTTAAATTAAGATAGAATTACTTGAGAAGCAAAAATTCCTAAAAAAAAAATAAAAACATTCTGAGAAATTGATCAAAATTAAGTGATTTATATTTAAAAATGCCAATGGAGTAAGTAAATAAATAAGCTTAAAACAAGATTATTATTCTTACCTTGTTGGCAGACATTTTTCATGTCTTCAGTGTAAAGTCAGAAAACAAGACTTGTTATCTTATGTCATTTTGCTTCTAAAGTAAATATATCTTGATTAAAGAATGTTTAGATATTTGTACTGGAAAACAAGACAAAAATACTGAAGAAGAATATTTTGCAGTGTGAGCAGGTCGGTTGCTTTGCATTTAGGATCACTGACTAAGGGGCCGTTTACACGACAGCGTTTTCAAGTAAAAACATAAAACTTTTTATGCATTTTGGTCAATCGTTTACATAACAATGGTGTTATGAAGACCTGAAAACACAAACTTTTGAAAACAGGTTTCAAAGTGCAACTTTTTTGAAAACGATACCGTTATCGTCTCCGTGTAAACTACAAAAACGTGAATTTGTGAAAACGGTGACGTCATGAACTATTATGTTTTCAGTCTATTGGCGCTTAGTGTTTCTTTACAAAGTGAAATTGCCATCTACTGGTCTGGCAGCAGAATACAGCGATTTGCGTGAACGGGGATCACTTTCACAACGTTGCTGTCTGTACGCAAAATATGACCGTGATTTTAACAGTAAAAGACTGTAAAAATGCTGCGGTGAAAAACTGTCAATTGGTTTACAGAAAGTTTCCGTACTACTGTATATACGGTGAACAACTGTAATAGATCTAACGGTATATTTAATGTCATTTTACGGTAAAATACCGTTAAATTCACAGTTTTTGGAAGTGAAAAATAACAATTCATTGTAAAATTTACAGTGAAAAACCGTAAATTGACATTCCCACAATTCCCTGCGTGACACTTCACATTTGATATATTTTCGTTGAAATAACTCTGTTTCTTCTTAGTTTTTCTCATTTTTTTTTCTAATCAGTTATGTACATTAGGGTTTTATGTTACATCTAAAGTTGTTAAATTAATGTTTATTGCATTTTTAAAATTTCATGCATGTTACCATGATGGTGTTTAGTGTGTGTGTGAATGACACTGTGTGCACCTTCTATATGTTAGTATTGTCCTTCTCAGCTTGTGGAAAAGCTGCTTGTGATGAACTTTATTAATCATGTGACTCTTATCACCACTGTGTTTGGTGACTGTCAGTGTATTATAAAGGTACAAAACAGATATTAGTACTTCATTAGGTTTGTAAATTAACATTTTATCAGTTAATGAAATACGTTATTTTACCGTAAATTTAACAGATTTTTTTACGTTGCTACTGTATTTTTTACGGTAAAGTTCTGGCAACCACAGCTGCCGTTTTTTTACCGTAAATTTTACTGGGATTTTTTTTACAGTGTACATTGGTGTCATGTAAATGTACCATAAATGCATTTGAGGAGCTTCTGCTCTGATCACACAAACTGAAGTCAAATAAAAACAGATTCATTTTTTTCTCTCTTTAGTATCGTACCAACAGTGTGCCCATAATGAAGACGCCCAAGGCGACAGTGGCCACCAGTCTGACGGAGAGCACCACTCGCCGCACGCTCATCTACGGGATTCAGGATGACAACGGGACAGATATCCAGAACTTTCAGCTGGATCTGACCCCACCTCCTGACGTGGTGATGCGAACGCTTCCTGGCACCAGTGAGGGCATGAACGTCTTAGGGATTGTCATTTTCTCTGCCACCATGGGTGAGAAAACTGCCACAGAGACAATAAATGACATTTGAGAATAAATGTGTTAATATTTTCATATCATATCTCTGCTCATTTTTGCGCAGGCATAATGTTGGGTAGAATGGGTCCTAACGGCAGTGCTCTGGTTAACTTTTGCCAAAGTTAAATGAAGCGGTGCTGAAAATCGTTGCTATTGTCATCTGGTAAGATTGTTATTTTATCAATTTTTATTTTGCTTTGATTTTAATGTTTAAAGTGATAAAACATTATCAACTTTAACCTTGCAAAGTCTGACATATGAAATGATAGTCAGAAAATTGAACATTTAGACAAAAAGAAAAAAGTGTGCATATGTGTTTTTATGGCTCATATAGTATGATATAGTGAGAATATGGAGCTCATACTCAAAGAGTTTGATTCAGAGGCCCAAACTGAGCAAAAATATGCAATTTTATGATAAAAGCTCTGTAGTTTTAAAACATATAATGCAATGCAATACATTGATAAACAAATAAAAAATTTTCAAAAGCCTGATGGATCATATTTGATACAAAAAAAATGATGCATGGATAAACAAGTAAACCTAAGTTGCTTCAGTCCAGTAAGTGTTCATCTTGAAATATTACTAAGAATATAAAAGTTATTCTTACGTTTACTTGATAAAAATCTAGCAAAAAGACTTATAGAATTATGCTGAAATGCCTTTTACTTGCTAAAAAATGTATAAACTAATCAATCAGACCACAGAAGGCTTGCATTAGATGTAGTTTTGTTCATGTTGATTATTTAGAGGTCTTAGAATCTTGTGTATCAAATATGATACTGTGGGCTTTATAAAGTCTAAAAGGCTCTGTTTCTGTGTAGGTACTTCCCGTTCGGCATCGTGTTTTGGTGGCCGGTAAGATTCTGGAGATGAGCGACCCGTCTGCGATGGGGAAGAAGCTTGGATTTTACGCCATCACCGTGGTTATGGGCCTCATTCTGCACGGCCTCTTCATTCTGCCCAGCATGTACTTCTTCATCACCAAGAAGAGCCCCATCGTCTACATCCGAGGAATCCTGCAGGCGCTGCTCATCTCACTGGCCACGTCCTCCAGGTACAACACACACAAACACCTGCAAAAACAAATACGAATGTCACATTCATTCCTGTTATTCTTTTGCTAAATCCCTTTAACTAACAAAAGCCATTCCTTAATGACATCATCCTCCAAGAAGTGACCGTTTTTGGTGGTAAAACAGCACAAATGTCAGAATTAGCAACAAATTTGATGAATTCTGTGGTATTTTGATGGATAATACCAAAATATATATAGATATATATGCAGTATTGTTCAAAAGTTTGGAGTCAGTAATTTTTATTTTTTTTTATGTTTTTGAAAAAAAAAAAAAACGTAAAAACAGTAATATTGTGAAATATTATTATCATTTAAAATAACTGTTTTCTAAGTGAATATATGTTCAAATGTAATTTATTTCTGTGATGAAAAGCTGAATTTTCAGCATCATTACTCCAGTCACATGATCCTTTAGAAATCATTCTAATATGCTGATTTGAAGTTGAAAACATTGAAACAAATGTATATACTTTTGAACAGTAGTGTGTTTTACCATAGTTTAACCCTATGGTGCTGCTCACGTAGTGGTCAAAAATGACAGAAATTTTTATTTTTATTTTAATGAAATAAATGTACTATATTTTAGTTTGGTAGTGTTTTTTATTTAATATTTTGTATTTTTAAGTGATTTTATGGTGCTAAATTATTTTTATGGAATAGTTATGATCCATTTATTACCTGTTAATGGCTTTTTGTCATAAATCTTGAATGTGTTGGAGCTCAGACTTATTTTTAAAGAAGACACTTGGCAGATTATTGCTGAAGTGAAAAAAAGTTAAGTGAAACTAAAAAAAAAGTTATTAAAGTTTAAGTTTATTATCATGAAAATGCATAAAAATACTATTTTTTAATTTGATATGAAATAGATTTTCCAAAACACACTTTACTCTAAAACTGAGACAAAATCAAAACCATAAATCTAAACAAGTTGTGCTCCAAATTTGAGCTTGATATCACAAAAAATGAGCTTTCAGTAAGATTTTGTTTGGGCGCAGTACCAAATGTTTCCACTAGTTGAAATTCGCTTCCCATTTGCTTCCAATGCGGTCATGTTTGACCATGAGGAGCACAAGTGTGACTATTTTTTTTAGGACCATTCAAACTTTTCAAATAATGACTATGATTATGTGTGTGCTTGTGTGTTTGTGTGTGTTCACATGGCAAGTGCCAAAACCTTTACCAAGATTTATACCGTTCCAATGAAGTAAAAAATCTAAAACACAAAAGCATGTTTACTGCCAGACCACGGTTTGTGTCCCAGGAAAGTTTGTGGCACGAGAGGTTTTGTGTGCATTTGGAGTGCTTACAGATTTCAGCACACGCTTGAAGCTCTCATTTCAAACTACACACCCCGTCAGCAGGAGGTTGTGACCCTGCATGCACCCATGAAAGAGAGAGGGAAAACATCATAAATATTGGACAAGCACTCACCCACATGAGAAATTTCATCAATATATTTAGCCTTTTGTCAACTCACTCTGCCAGTGGCTGTGGTTCACATGTGTCTACTTAAAAGAAAAATGCGCAAACAAAATTGTTTTAATGGCAGTTATTTTCTTCTCTCTGTTGTGAAATATTATACACTTAAAAATATAGCTCCACCACACAACACTCATCTGTAATTTATTCATAAAAATGATGCTTTACTTCAGTCTTTTATTGCAGTAATTGCATAATGTGAATGTTTGCACATACATATATTGTTGTGTGAGATTTGGGTGGTTATACAGTATAAAGGCAAACGGATATTATAAATATACAGAAGCATTTTCTACACTGATTATGGTGATAAATATGTGGATTTTCTCAGAATAGATTTAAATATGGCAAATTGTGTTTATGAGGGTAGCTGTATATATGAATAACGGATGACATGAGTTTGATATATGAATGACGTGAGATCTTTTTCATTTTCAGTTCTGCCACTCTGCCTATCACCTTTAAGTGCCTGCTGGAGAACAATCACATAGACCGACGGATCATTCGTTTCGTGCTGCCCGTGGGAGCCACCATCAACATGGATGGCACTGCACTGTATGAGGCGGTGGCAGCCATTTTTATCGCCCAGGTCAACAACTATGAACTAGACTTTGGCCAAATCATCACTATCAGGTATGTTTGGAAATTTAAGTCAAGTTCCTAAAAACATTTGTTCTCTATATATTTTTTTTAACTCTAGGTGGCACAAGCTGATAGGTCCTTGATTGAATCTGCTTGCAATCACATCATTCTCTAATAGCAGCAGCAGCAATAACAGCAGCATTAATAACCAACAGCAAAGCAGCAGCAGCAATAACCAAAAGCAGAATCAGCAGCAGTAATAACCAACATCAGAACAATAGCAGAGCAGCAGCAATAACAGAAGCAGCAAAAATAACAGCAGCAGCAACAATAATAACAGCAGCAGCAATAACAGCAGCAGCAATGACAGCAGCAGCAATGACAGCAGCTGCAACAATAATAACAGCAGCAACAATAATAACAGCAGCAGCAGCAATAACAACAGCAGCATCAATAATAACAGAAGCAGCAAAAATAACAGCAGCTGCAACAATAATAACAGCAGCAGCAACAATAATAAAAGCAGCAGCAATAACAACAGCAGCAGCAATGACAGCAGCTGCAACAATAATAACAGCAGCAGCAATGATAGCAGCAGCAATGACAGCAGCAGCAGCAATGACAGAAAAAGCAACAATGACAGCAGCAGCAACAATAATAACAGCAGCAGCTATAACAGCAGCAGCATCAACAATAACAGCAGAAGCATCAATAATAACAGCAGCAGCTATAACAGCAGCAGCATCAACAATGACAGCAGCTGCAACAATAATAACAGCAGCAGCAATGATAGCAGCAGCAACAATAATAACAGCAGCAGCAATGATAGCAGCAGCAACAATAATAACAGCAGCAGCAATAACAGCAGCAGCATCAACAATAACAGCAGAAGCATCAATAATAACAGCAGCAGCTATAACAGCAGCAGCATCAACAATGACAGCAGCTGCAACAATAATAACAGCAGCAGCAATGATAGCAGCAGCAACAATAATAACAGCAGCAGCAATGACAGCAGCTGCAACAATAATAACAGCAGCAGCAATGATAGCAGCAGCAACAATAATAACAGCAGTAGCAATAACAGCAGCAGCAACAATAATAGCAGCAGCAATGATAGCAGCAACAACAGCAATAACAGCAGCAGCAACAATAATAACAGCAGCAGCAATAACAGCAGCAGCAACAATAATAACAGCAGCAGCAATGATAGCAGCAGCAACAGCAATAACAGCAGCAGCAACAATAACAACAGCAGCAGCAATAACAGCAGCAGCAACAATAACAACAGCAGCAGCAATAACAGCAGCAGCAACAATAATAACAGCAGCAGCAATAACAGCAGCAGCAATGACAGCAGCAGCAATGACAGCAGCTGCAACAATAATAACAGCAGCAGCAATAACAGCAGCAGCAACAATAATAACAGCAGCAGCAATGATAGCAGCAGCAACAATAATAACAGCAGCAGCAATGATAGCAGCAGCAACAATAATAACAGCAGCAGCAATGATAGCAGCAGCAACAATAATAACAGCAGCAGCAATAACAGCAGCAGCATCAACAATAACAGCAGAAGCATCAATAATAACAGCAGCAGCTATAACAGCAGCAGCATCAACAATGACAGCAGCTGCAACAATAATAACAGCAGCAGCAATGATAGCAGCAGCAACAATAATAACAGCAGCAGCAATGACAGCAGCTGCAACAATAATAACAGCAGCAGCAATGATAGCAGCAGCAACAATAATAACAGCAGCAGCAATAACAGCAGCAGCAACAATAATAGCAGCAGCAATGATAGCAGCAACAACAGCAATAACAGCAGCAGCAACAATAATAACAGCAGCAGCAATAACAGCAGCAGCAACAATAATAACAGCAGCAGCAATGATAGCAGCAGCAACAGCAATAACAGCAGCAGCAACAATAACAACAGCAGCAGCAATAACAGCAGCAGCAACAATAACAACAGCAGCAGCAATAACAGCAGCAGCAACAATAATAACAGCAGCAGCAATAACAGCAGCAGCAACAATAATAACAGCAGCAGCAATGACAGCAGCAGCAATGACAGCAGCTGCAACAATAATAACAGCAGCAGCAATAACAACAGCAGCAGCAATGACAGCAGCTGCAACAATAATAACAGCAGCAGCAATGACAGCAGCAGCATCAATAATAACAGCAGTAATAACAGTAGCAGCAATGATAGCAGCAGCAACAGCAATAACAGCAGCAGCAACAATAATAACAGCAGCAGCAATAACAGCAGCATCAATAATAACAGCAGCAGCAATGACAGCAGCAGCAATGACAGCAGCTGCAACAATAATAACAGCAGCAGCAATGACAGAAGCAGCAACAATAACAGTAACAGCAATAACAGCAGCAGCAACAATAATAACAGCAGCAGCAATGACAGCAGCAGCAATGACAGCAGCTGCAACAATAATAACAGCAGCAGCAATAACAACAGCAGCAGCAATGACAGCAGCTGCAACAATAATAACAGCAGTAGCAATGACAGCAGCAGCATCAATAATAACAGCAGTAATAACAGTAGCAGCAATGATAGCAGCAGCAACAGCAATAACAGCAGCAGCAACAATAATAACAGCAGCAGCAATAACAGCAGCATCAATAATAACAGCAGCAGCAATGACAGCAGCAGCAATGACAGCAGCTGCAACAATAATAACAGCAGCAGCAATGACAGAAGCAGCAACAATAACAGTAACAGCAATAACAGCAGCAGCAATAACAGCAGCAGCAACAATAATACCAGCAGCAGCAATTACAGCAGCAGCAACAATAATAACAGCAGCAGTGTAGCAGAACATTTCTGCCAAAAAAAACAAACATATCAACAATGTCATATCCATTACCATGCCAAACAGTCCAAGAGTAAAAAACTACACACAACAAAAGTTATTCAAATTATTAATAAAAAGTATAACAATATCAACAATACTAACATAACACTAGTATGAGAAATTTACCACTATTTGACCCATCCATCCATCAATCTGTTCACCAATCTAGCTAACTATCTAGCTGTGGATTTACAGTATTTTGCACATGCAGATCTTCATGATCCAGAGACTGAATGAAGCCGAAAAGACCCTTTAATCCAGCTGCATGGTGCACAAAAGAGCATTATGTAATAGCAGTCCATTATTTATGCAACTGTTAAATTTTAGAGGAAATAATAAACATCTTAGAATAACAATGCAAACTTTTTTACCATTTCAAAGCTCTTTCCACGTTGAAGTGGCCCTTCAATTTATACAAGTTAAACTAATTCATATCAGCTAAAGTGCTTCAATTTTAAGGAATGTATATGCGATTTCAAGTTGCATTACTGTTTCAATATGATTGAAAGTATGCAAATATAAAATAATTATGATGCATGTAAAATATTTAGCATGTGCATGGAACCTACACCTATAATCTATAAATATTCCCCAATATCACCATTCCACATGCTCATGTGGGGTGTATTTTAGCATGCACAAGACAGCTGCTGCTGCGCAGATGTGGTGATGCGTGCTTGACAGAACCATCATTTGTTAGATCTTTTGGCATGCAGCATTATCTCAGAGCTCTGGTGCCCTCCACAGAGTCATAAATATTCCCATATTCATCCGGTCTGGACTAAAAGGAAGACCAAGCACATACTTCAGAGTTTACTATGTGCACTACATCATAGAGTGACATGGAGACCTCACAATCTTGCAAGTGGAAGGTCAGGTGAATAAATGGAGGGTAAGAAAATACAGGGATAGAGAGTCAGAGAGCATTTTGGGCAGCGCTGTTACAGGGATAAACACCGCTGTCACATGGCAGTCTTACAGCAGGATTATTGCGCAGTTTTCAATTGTTCCCCCACCCCCACCACTCTTCCCAAAATCCATCAGCTGTCTATCTCTATCTTTCTTAACCCTAGCTGTCATTTGCTCTATGTTAGGGGTTGAACGAGCCTGTTTCACACCACATGCATAAGCAGGGCAATAGCACAATGCATTTATTGCGACGCCCACATTAAAAGGTTACAGAACTCGCTTTGCATACATATACATATGCAACAGCAGCAAGCAGTTATTGCGGTGCTAAAATTAAGAGGTTACATTATTCACACTGTAATCAATGCAATAAAATCATATTACTGTGGAGCATATACAGTTTAAACAAGTGACGGCGCTCATTCTACACACATAAGAAAGGCAGTAGCAGCACCTATATTTACAGGTTAATGCATTCATTTTACAAGTCTAAGCAGCGCAATAATTGCACGTGTTGAAATGCCTATATGTGTACATTTACTCTGTACAAATATGCAGCGCAATTGTGACAAACATTTATTGCGGTGCCCATATTAACATGCTACAGAATTCTCTCTGCACGCAATAGCACAGAGTTTACTCTGTACACATATACAGTGCAATAGCAGCATGCATTTATTGCAGTGCTTATATAAACAAGTTACTATATAAGCTTGTTTCTGCCACTGAATAAAAAAGAAAAAAAAATGTAATTGCGACTCGCAATTCTGACTTTATAACGCAATGTGAGTTTATATCTTGCAATTCTGACTTCATAACTCGCAATTGTGAGTTTATATCTCGAAATTTTGACTTTATAACACATAATTGCGAGTTTATGTCTTGCAATTCTGACTTTATAACTCGTAATTGCGAGTTTATATCTCACAATTTTGACTCTATAACACAATTGCAAGTTTATATCTCGCAATTATGACTTTATAACACAATTGCGAGTTTATATCTCACAATTTTGACTCTATAACTCACAATTGCAAGTTTATATCTCGCAATTATGACTTTATAACACAATGGCGAGTTTATATCTCACAATTCTGACTTTATAACTCGCAATTGTGAATTTATATCTCACAATTCTGACTTTATAACTCGCAATTGCAAGTTTATATCTCACAATTCTGATTTCATAACTCGCATTTGCGAGTTTATATCTCGCAATTCTGACTTTATAACACGTAATTGCGAATTTATATCTCGCAATTCTGACTTAAATAAATATTATAACTCACAATTAGCTTTTAAATTGTTTTATTTTGTGGCAGACACAAACTTCCATTCAATTGTCTCTAGTTTGTTGTGTAACGATTTGTTTACCATGTTTTCCAGTATTACAGCGACGGCAGCGAGCATCGGTGCAGCCGGGATCCCACAGGCCGGTCTGGTCACTATGGTAATAGTGCTGACATCTGTAGGACTGCCCACTGATGACATCACTCTCATTATCGCTGTTGATTGGGCCTTGTAAGTATCGACATGTGCTGTATATTATATGCATTTATTGCAGTGCTTATATAAACAGGTTACTATGGAAGCTTGTTTCAACCACTGAATAAAAAATAATGTTTTATGTTTTATTTATGTTTATAATGATAAACATCCATTTCTTTCTCAACTGTTTACATTCACTTACGACATAACCGACTGTGTTCATGAGAATGCTCGCTGAGACGGGTAATTTGACAATTTTATGTGTTAGCTATGTATCCGACCGTTCAGGCGCAAGAATATGCGAAAGAGGAATCAATTCGGTCTTTGCGCTTTTGACAATGAAATTAATCGGTGAATTACATTGAACCTGATCCGTATGGATCACAGATCAGCTGATCCTTTACACCCCTACCTTTAAGTGAATTTTAACATATTGTCTGTTTGCCCTCACCTCTTCAGAGACAGATTTCGCACCATGGTCAATGTGATGGGCGACGCTCTGGCCACAGGAATCATGGCCCATATCTGCAGAAAGGATTTCATCAAAGAGGGAGATGGGGTGAGTTACCAAAAACATCATATCATATCTGTACACACACACACAAAATACAGTATAGCATGTCACACTGCTTGAAATTTTATGTAATCAGCCCAAATACATCTGGAAATTTAATGGATGTTCAATGACAATTTAATGTATTGGATTTAGATAGAGCAGAACAACTTCAGGGAACCTTTTACACACACTCATACCTGCATATATTTCCACAAACACAAAGACCAAGTTTGATCCTCCCATTGTTTTTCTCTGCCATTGTCTCTGTGGGGTTTGTGAACTGCTATTCTTTGTAAAGCTCCTTTGGAAATAATATAATTTGTAAAAAGCACTACACACATAATTTCACTGAACTGCAGTAAATTTCTCAAAATTGCAAGTTGCACGGAATCTCTGAATGATATATTTATCATGTGTTTATTTCTATGTCTTTGTCAGTGTTTCATGAGGACAGATATTAGTGCAATCTTAATTTTACACCCACACTTTTGTGCCCTCAACATGGTAACAATAATGAGGGAGATGTGAATGGAAAATAAGTATGTTAAGTAATTGATGAATATGGATCTCAATTAAAGATAAAAATGGATTTAAAAGTTTTTTCCTTGACAAATACGACAGGTCACCTGATTCAGAACTCACAAAGACATTTCAAGGATATTTTATTGAAAATCAGAACAAACTTAGTGGTGCGAGGAGAGTTCGTGACTATTGCATGCAGATAGCTATTAAGATAGTCACGACAAGGTCAGGTGGAAAAACATTAGTTTTTAGAAACTATGTAAATATGACATGATACCGATGTCATCACAACGGACCCTTTTTCACAGACTGTGATGCATTTCGACAGCTAACGTTAACATCATAAATACAGCAGAATTTTTTTAATTAAAGAAAATGCAAAACATCAATTTTTGTGGTTTTCGTTGCAAATGGTTAAGAAAAAATATAATTTGTCTTTATTTTTTGCTAAAGCCTGATTGAAGGCATATGTGCACCATATGCTGAGGGCCATTTCTAATGATTCTTCAGGACATGTGAGTGCTTCTGGGACTGTGATGATCTTATTTTTCCACTCTTAGTAATTAAAAAGTCATTTAGCAGATGCTTTTATCCAAGAGCTACTTGTAGTTCAAGAGCAAAATGATGATAGCTTAACCCCTATACACCACACCACCAAAAGATGATCAAGTGCCTTCACTACACGATATTTGTTTGGATTCCATGAAAAAACCTGTATTGTAGTCAAATTGTAGTAACACACTGCCAAATCATAGCCATGCTGATATTCAGTAAACAGTGCATTTGTTCATCAAAATTTTGCTTAAAAACTTGTGTAATAAAATGTTTACTTTTTAGTGCTAAAAAGTCCAAATCTTCCTGAAAATTTACACTTCATAAATAGTTAATTTTGGACACTGATTCGAGACCAGCTGCTCATTTTTCATTTTATTATTTGCCAATTTCCATGTAATGATGATTTTGATGCATTAACTAATGTTAACAAACAGTGTTGGGGAACGTTACTTTTAAAAGTAATATGTTACAATATTGTGTTACTCCCTAAAAAAGTAACTAATTGCTTTAGATATTTATTTTTATGGAAAGTAATGCATTGCATTACTTTTGTAATGTGTAAGTAATGTTACAATATTGCGTTACTCCCTAAAAAATTAACTAATTACGTTAGATATTTATTTTTATGGATAGTAATGCATTACGTTACTTTTGTAATGTGTATGTAATGTGTTATTGCGTTACTCCCTAAAAAGTAACTAATTACATTAGATATTTACTTTTTATAGCAAGTAATGTGTTTCTTTACTTTTGTAATCTGCAAGTAACGTGTTACAATATTACGTTACTCCCTAAAAAAGTAACTAATTAAGTTAGATAGTTACTTAGATAATATAGTTAACCCTACTAGACCTACTAACCCTACTAGAAAGTAATCGCTGCGTTACTTTTATAATGTGTAAGTAATGTGTTACAATATTGCATTACTCTATAGAAACCTAATTATGTTAGTTACATTTTATGGAAAGTAATGCGTTATGTTACTTGTAATGTGTAAGTAATGTGTTACAATATTACGTTACTCCCTAAAAAAGTAACTAATTACGTTAGATAGTTACTTTTTATGGAAAGTAATGAATTACATTACTTTTGTAATGTGTAAGTAATGTGTTATTGCGTTTCTCCCTAAAAAGTAACTAATTACATTAGATAGTTACAATTTATAGAAAGTAATGTGTTACGTTACTTGTAATGTGTAAGTAATGTGTTACAATATTACGTTACTCCCTAAAAAAGTAACTAATTACGTTAGATAGTTACTTTTTATGGAAAGTAATGAATTACGTTACTTTTGTAATGTGTAAGTAATGTGTTATTGCGTTTCTCCCTAAAAAGTAACTAATTACATTAGATAGTTACATTTTATAGAAAGTAATGTGTTGCTTTACTTTTGTAATGTGTAAGTAACGTGTTACAATATTACGTTACTCCCTAAAAAAGTAACTAATTATGATAGATAGATACTTTTTATGGATAGTAATGCATTGTGCTACTTTTGTCAAGTCAAGTCAAGTCACCTTTATTTATATAGCGCTTTTTACAATGCAGATTGTATCAAAGCAGCTTTACATTGATAACTGGTACATAATTTTTGCTGCACAGCAGCTCTTAAAGAATAGTGTCAATGCAGGCAGATCAGAAGCACTGTTGAATAAATGTCAAGAATACTGTTGAATATCAAATGTCAAGTCAAATGTCAAGTGTCCCCAACTAAGCAAGCCAAAGGCGACAGCGGCAAGGGACCCAAACTCTATCAGGTGACATCAGGTGGCAAATAGGTGTTAAAATGGAGAAAAAAACCTTGGGAGAAACCAGGCTTAGTCGGGGGGCCAGTACTCCTCTGGCGAACAGTGCTTTGTTATGATGTAATGTGTATGTAATATGTTATAACATTGTGTAACTGATTACGTAACCCGCATTACTTATAATGCCTTACTTCCAACACTGTTAACAAATGAGACTTTATTGTAAAGTGTTACAGAGATTTCAGTCGAACAGAACAATAAAAGAAATGCTTCATTTGACAGCATTTCCCCATTTCTCCATAGGTCCCTCTCATCTGCGAAACAAAGCCTGTGACTAACCAGGGTTTGCCAAACTGTCAGCAGAACAATGGTAGTTTCCAGCCCCCGCCACCAGAGGGCAAACCCGAGCACATCCCTCCAGATGTGGCCCGCCTCATGCAGCTGGAGGAAGGGGTCCGTCCGCCGCCTCCAGATCGGAAAAAGCCGCCCATACCACCGCGGCACCTGAAACACAGAGACAAGGACCATTGTGCCATTGACATGAACGGTCTCGAGACTAACGTATAGCGACCATCAGAACCTTTTAGGACGCAGACTGAAATTGATTGGACCAAAAGAGTCCACATACATGGGAACGGACGAACGGACGTGTTTTATTTCCTTTCAGTTTTTCTCTGAAGCGTTCATGAGGCAACACATGGTATGATCCTGCACATATGGGCCACAGTAATGCCACTGTTGGCAGCACATCCCAGTCGACCCATTCAGTGCATTAGATAATGTCAGGATGGAAAGAGAAACCAGGTCAAGGTCCACAACACCAAACCAGCCTGTTTCTTTGTGTTCATGGCCTTGAGAGCGAAACTTTTCCTGTAGCGTATCAGAAAAATGATTGAAGACTGTCAAAAAGCATGAGTGAATTGTAAATACAACATAGCTATGTACTCTATGCGGTGTGTTTTTTATTTCTCAAGTTTATATATAATTTTATATCTTATAATTGATTCTTGTCGCTTTAAGCAGGCCTTGTAAAAAAATATTGTAAAGATTGCAGGTGTGCGTGAAAATCGACATTCACTGTGATAATGAATGTTTTGTTATCGGACACTGTACGAAAAAATTATTTTCTTCGCCAATATTTTTGTCTTGTTTTCCAGTAAAAATATCGAAATATTCTTAAAATAAGATACATTTACTTGAGAAGCAAAATGACATAAGATGAGACTTGTTTTCTGAAAAATTGATCAAAATTAAGTGACTTTACATGAAAAAAAATCTCTGCTAGTGTAGTGGGGTCAGAAAAATAAACTTTTAAAAGTTACTTAATTTTCATAATTTTTCAGTAAGACTTGTAGGATGTAATTTTGCTTCCCAAGTGAATGTAAGTGTTCGGGTCATTTTGACCCGGAGAGAAATTTCTTTTGTACAAAATGCTAGTTAACCCAGGGTATAACTAATTCAGCAACATTTTTTGAGAATTTTTACGCTTGTGGTGTTCCTGGTCAAAAATGACAGGCCTACAAAAAATTGCTTATAAATCTCTCTTACTCTGTATTATCACCAAATTGGATTTTATCTTTTTGTCAACTTGTTTGTGGTAATTGAAACAAAACATTTTTCTTTTTTTCAAAATGAAAGCATTTCAAAGCAAACTTACTGATTAAACATTAAAACACACTATTTCCCATATTTTGTTGAATATTGACAAATTTATCCACAAATAATGCTTTTTTCATTCCAAAACTGAGGTGCATAAGCTCAGATCAATGAGACCTATGATCAATCAATTCCAAAAAGAAATGTAAAACCTGTCCTAATTGAAAACAATTTGACAAAAAGATTGAATCCAATATTTGGTGATAATATAGCATAATTTCCAAGCAATTTTTAAAAGGTTGGTCATGTTTGACCGGGAACACAAAAGGTGGTCCAGGGTTTTCAACACAGCCCAAGGGTGAAATATTTGTACCAGAAAACAAGACAAAAACACAGAGGAAGAAAATCATTTTTGCAGTGGATATTCTCCTCTCCCGTTCTTGTGC
The DNA here is from genome assembly GCF_018812025.1 of Megalobrama amblycephala. Lineage (NCBI taxonomy): Eukaryota > Metazoa > Chordata > Actinopteri > Cypriniformes > Xenocyprididae > Megalobrama > Megalobrama amblycephala. The sequence continues at coordinate 6,366,295 of NC_063067.1, read as the reverse complement.
GAAACACATCTGGGTCAGTCCCACTGTAAAGCGTTCAGCCAATTACTGCTATGACTAACTCAAAAAGCACTGAGTAAACCACTTAAGGTAAGCAGTGCCAGTTTGGGAAAATAAATAAAAGTGTGATCCCAGTCATATATGGGCCATGAAACTGTATGATTATTCAAAAACAAATATTGGTCTATAATATAGCATGCACATCTCAGAAAGTGTGCTAAATTAGGCCAGAATATTATCTTGTTGAACTTACATCTGTGTGTACATTAACCTTTATAAGCTTTTTGGTCATTTTTGAACAATTTCATATCGTTTTTATACAAATGGTTAACTCAATCTGAGTGCTTCAACTTTGTGACCTTTTTTAGATATGCAATCTGAAAAAACAAACAAAATCTGGGCATAACATGATTTTGACCTGGCATTATGTCCTTCTTCTAACCCATATACATTAAGAGTCTTCCAAAATTCTTTGTTTCAATTTACACAAGCAACGCTGGGAATGTGGTGCGGTTGAATCGCATTATGAGTGTGTTCTGGCACAATTCAGAATGCATGATGTGCGAAATCATGCTTGCATTGCTAAATGTGCTCTGGTTACAAACCTACTCAAAAGGGCGACTGAGTTACCTTCATACTGTATGTCTGTGCCAATAAACAGGATGTTTATAGCCAGCTACCTGAAAAATAACTCATTGACACATATCAAAACCCATTACCTGACTCTTTCTGCAGTTTATGCTATTCTTCTAGACATTTTATGCTATTGGTTACTTATGGCATGCACCTTCACTCTTAAAAATAAAGGTTGATTATTAGCATCTGCAGTTCCGTGAAGAACCTTTAACATTCAAAGAAAAGTTCCAAATGTCTTGCCAAACTGCTGCAATGTCATAGAAGACCCATTTTGAGTTCCCCAAAGAACATTTCAGTGAACAGTTTTTTTTCTTAGTATGAAGAACATTTTAAAAATCTTAAGAATCTTATTCTTTCACTATAAAGAACCTTTTGTGCAATGAAAAGGTTCCATTGATGATAAAAGTTCTTCATGGAACCACTGATGCCAATGAAGAACCTTTATTTTTAAAAGCATGGAATAACATTGCACAAAAGATTCTTTATAGTGAAACAAGGTTCTTTAGATTATTAAAATGTTATTTACACTACACTCTTTAAAATAAAGGTTCTTTTCACAGTGATGCCATAGAAGAACCACTTTCAGTTCCCTGAAGAACCTTTCAAATTGAATCTTAAGAACCTTTTCCACTATAAAGAAACTTGAATAGAAATGTTTCATGTGTGTTAAAGATGCAATATGTAAGATTTTCTGTCCGCTAGAGGCCTATTCAAAACAAAGGCGTAGCTTGATGATGCCAAGTTTGAGTGCGGAATCTTGGGACATGTGGTCTTCACCTCAATGGACGGTGGAAAATAATTGGGATAGGACTCGGGAAGAAATCATGTTCATGGATGCGATTATTAACGCTACTGTAGTATGAAGCAGAGCAGGAGCGAGTGTTGTGGGAGCTGAACGAGGAGCTGGAGACACCTCACGAGCAGCGGGACTTTTATTATGCCACAGTTGCTGGCACCGCTTTTGCTTTTCCGGTCATGAGTATGAGGTAACGCAGCGCTGTTTATCATATTAGATACATTTGAGTGTGTTGAAAATTATGTTATAACGTTACTCTGTGCGTTCGCTCGGCGGCTGCTGTGAGACACTGTTACACACTGCAGTAAGATAGATCGATTTTACAATATCATATTAAATGCTGGATGTCTTCTGTTGCTAAATGGCATGCAATTCATTTTAAAACGTATTGTATGATGGAGAAAATTCTGTATTACTGTTACTAAAAATAAAGCTGCATCTGATTATGCTATGTTAGCTATTTGACAAAATAGTGTTTTCCTCTGAGGCGTGGTAAAGCATGGTACTCGCAAAAAATCAAGAAAATTAGATTTAAACAATAAGACTAAATGTGTTGAGCTATATAACAATAATTAGTTTTCTGTCTATAAATATATCAAAACAGTTGTTCCCTTGTCTATTAAAACATGTAAATATTAAAGCCTGAAATATTAAATATTAAAACCGGAAACCGAGGGTAACGCGGGTATGACGCAACTGACAGGCGACTCCTCACACGTCCCGCAGCCTTGGTTAAAATTGCAATTTTGTCACGATTTACAAATAGTTGCAAACATTTGGAATATTGTAAGTACTCAAGTGAACAAAATATATAACACTGGCCTAGTGGTTTTTGGATATTTTACTGCAAAATTCTTACATATTGCACCTTTAAAGGTTCTTCATGGAACCATCGATGCCAATAAAGAACTTTTATTTTTAAGAGCGTAGAATCTTTGCATTGCACAAGATTCGTTATAGTGAAAAATGTCATTTAGATTATTAAAATATTATTTACACTACACTTATTAAAATAAAGGTTCCAAGAGAGGGTTTTCACAGCTATGCCATAAGAACCATTTTTGGTTCCTCAAAGAACGTTTCAGTGAACAGTTCTTAAAATAACCATTGTATTCCTAGTGTGAAGAACATTTCAATCATCTAAAGAACTTTTTCCACTATAAAGAATCTTGAATGGAAAGGTTCCATGGATGTTAAAGGTTCTCCATGGAACCATCAATGCCAATAAAGAACCTTTATTTTTAAAAAACATGGAATTTTTGCATTGCACAAAAGAAAAAAACGTTATTAAAATGTTCTTTACATTACACTTTTAAAAATAAAGACTCCAAAAGGGTGTTTTCACCATACAGAAGAACCATTTACGGTTCCCCAACGCAAAGAACCTTTGGTAGAATAGAAAGGTTCCATGGATTTTAAAAGTTCTTCACGAACCAACCATCGATGCCAATGAAGAACCCTTATTTTTGAGAGAATGGTTCTTTTAAGAACTTTTAAGAAAGGTTCCTCATAGAACCAAAAATGGTTGTTCTATCGCATCGCTGTGAAAACCCTCTTTTGGAACCAATATTTTGAAGAGTTTTGAAGCAGCACTGAGAATATGACAATATGACTTGTGCCAATACTGAGTATGGAACCTACTGCATGCTTGCATTTGCGCTCACGTACTCGCGTAGAGTATATTTCAGGTCTCACTCTGCAGTCAAGCGTGTATGTTGCGGTCTCTAATCTCTGCTGAAGTGCGTCCCACTCTCATTTGTACTGATTACGAAGGCCCATCTCAGTAAAGCCGTGGCACGCGGGGCGGTTCATGACTGGCTGCTGTCGTCTCTCAGAGCTGATTAAAGCGCTCAGCTGTACTCACAGCTTTTCTCATTGACATATATAGAGTGTTCCATGTGCTCTTTGTGATTAACTGAATTAGGTTGAAATCCCTCTCTCAGAGTTTGACATTGATGCACAGAATCTGTTCTCCACGGGTAAACGCGGACAGGATTTCCATGCATGGAGGAGAACTGCATCAGGTTCAAGAAGAGAGAAGGCATATATTTATTTGACAGCAGCTTCACACAATTTTCTGTCTTGTTTTCTTGTAATCTCAACTTTTTCATAAGGCAATAAAAATAAACTGCACATCACTCACCTTTTTCTCAGATGCATGTAATCATTCCTCAAGTTGGCAGGCAATGAAACTGATCGCAGTGTTGGACAGCAACAGCAGCAGATTTATTGAGCTTAGAAACAGCATTATTTACCTCTAGACCAAAGAAAAGCAGGAGATGACGACATTTTTAACAGCTTTTGTTGAGCTCACAAGGTCAAGTACAATAGTAAAAAGTAAAGCGAGACAGTAAAAAATAATAATGCATGACCTTTTAGGTATTCTGCAGAAAATAGAAGAGATCTCAGTCCGTCACATTTGCACATATAATTGATTTTCTCACAGGAATGAACACTTTCTGCTAATTATGAAGATTCATCACTGGCCATTAATATTTCAACCTGCAATGAAACTGTATCCTGCTGTATTTGCTTGATATATTTTTGACAAAGGAATAGCCGTTTTCATTTTTTGTGGCATGCATTGATTCGTTTGAAGCCTGCATTATGTTGAGATGCAGTTTCTACAAAAGAAAGGTAATGCATTTTTCATTTACTCACCAAATCCCTTTTTTACTTGCATTGTATTTGGACCCTGGGTAAGACGCATTGAGGAACATCTGTGAACCAATAAATATCCCCACTTCCTCAGATTATATCTGTACAGTTTATAATTAATTATATTTTGTTAATACTGTAGAGATAAATGCATCAATAAAGCAGTTTATATACACTCATTTGTTTGTAATGATTAGACACTAACACAAGGGACTGCAAATTGCTTTTGGAAATAATCACATTCTGGCAGCAGCCAGAATTTATAATTTCCTTTATCATTTTAAACAGTTTGTCAGGGTTTTTTTTTTTTTTTTTTTTTTGAGGTGAATAAGCTTGAATGAACTGTTTTTCCACACAAAAACTGGTAGGGCTACATAATCTCAGATCATTATGATCAATTTCAGTTCCAAAAAGAAATACAAAACCTGTGTTAATTGAAAGAAAACAAGTTGACAAAAAGATTGAATCCAATATTTGGTGATAATACAGCATAATAATGAGAGATTTACTAGCAATTTTTAAAAGGCTAGACATTTTTTAGGGAACACCAAATGAGGTCAGGGCTTTTCAGCAGGTTTCTCATTTGCTTTTTAATGCCTGTGTTATTGTTTTCACTCAGCTATTATTTCTGAAGTGATTTTATTACAATTAAAACTGCAAAATTTATGCTGATAAAGTGTTAGTTCACTCAAAAATGAAAACCCAAAAATAACTTAATTTCTGTTCTAAAGATGAATGAGTAATAAATGACATTATTTTCATTTTTGGGTGAACAAACCCTTTAAAGAAAATGTTCAAAATATTAAATGAAACGAAATGTGAGGATGACAGGCTCACAATCTTGAGCTTTTAGTTGAAGGAAAATTAGAGCAAATTATAACTGTGGGTGAGATTTCAGTCTTCACTGGATGCGTCTGTCTACATATTTGCGTTGCATGTCATGTTCATTAGTTTAGACAGGAAGTGAACATAATTAAAATCTTTCTGGGAACTGGCTGCTAGTTTAAACACCCTGTCTGCTACAGAACTTTCTGTTCATTAAACTCAAAGTGATTTTCCCAGAAAATCTGATGATAGAAGAACTCTAAAGCACAGCCTAAATATGTCTCCACAAGAAGTAGGTAGTTTATAACTTTCTGTACATGATGATGAGAAAGATGAACAATTGACTGACTCAAAAGGCCAAGATAAAGGGTTGTTTCACCTAAAACTGAAAATTTTGCCATGATATACTCACCCTCATATCCTTCCAAACCTGTAAGCATAGAAGGAAAACTTTGGAAGAATCTTCATGCAGGTCTTGAGTGACCACGTCTGTCAAGCAGAATTGTGCAAAATTCAGAAATTAACAAATTCAACTCTCTAAAATATTTTGAATTTGGACTGCAGTACCCATTTCAACCACTACACTTTTAAAGGGGTTGTTGATTAAGATTTCACTTTTTTTTTACTTTATTTAGTGTGTAATGTTGCTGTTTGAGGATAAACAACATCTGCAAAGTTACGACGCTCAAAGTTCAATGCAAAGGGAGATATTTTCTTTTACAGAAATCGCTTAAGAACTACAACAAATGGCTGGTAGGGACTACAACGAGCTTCTTCCCGGGTCAGTGACATCACAAACCCTAAAATTTACATAAACCCCGCCCCTGAGAACACATAACAAAGGGGGCGTGGCCATGTTGGGCTGCTTTAGAGAAGAGGGTTTGCTTCACAAATGAGGGTCAATTCAATGCTAGATTTGCACAAAAGATGAACGTGACGGCACATGCTAGTGGATGAGTTGAATCAACTCCACAGCAACTACATAAATTTATCCACTAACCATTCAGAAACGTCCAGTTTCATTCTAAAAGTTGTAACTTCTTCCTGAGTCTCTCCATCAGTGTCGACTCCGGTTTGAACAATGTAAGGCTGAACACCGTTACTGACAATCCTCATTTTGGCTGCGTGAGATTCTCCAGCTTTGTTGTTGTTGAGCTGTTAAAGCTCCGCCCTCTTCTGGAAAGGGGGCCGGGAGCAGCAGCTCATTTGCATTTAAAGGGACACACACAAAAACAGCGTGTTTTTGAGCTGAAACTTCAGACACATTCTGGAGACACCAGAGACTTATATTATATCTTGTGAAAGGGGGCATTATAGGTCCCCTTTAAGACTTTTTAAACTTTAAAACTTTTTTTTTGCCTTTTTCTTGTTAAAATTACACTTAATATTTCCATTTATTCATTCATAAAATTCAAATTCCATTCTGGATCCTCTTTGGAACCTCAGTTCCAATTCAATTCAAATTCAGTTATTGATGGGAATTTAAGAAAAACATTCTCAACAGATTCTGAATGGTGCACAATCCAGCAGTCAAGTTCTAAACAAACAAATATAACCTATATCTCCTGCACACTATATTACAAATCCTTAAAAATCATACAATAGATTTGTGTAACAGACCAAAATTAAAGTTGTAATCTAAACATCAAACTATCAATAACAGAAAATTTAGAGTTGCACATTGATGCACGACTTTTGAATATGAATGAGATTTATGAGTGTCTCTTCCTCACATAAAGCTTTCACATGTCTTCAGAAGAGCTGGTATACATCATACTTGTTCAGTCTTCCTTTACAGAAAAAAATACTCAGATGAGCCTTTTCTCTGGAGAAAGAAATTATAATTTCATAGCACAAAATGGTTTCATACACAGACACAGTGAGCAATGAGTCATGATGAATGAGCAAACACCACAAAAACAAAAAATAAAAGACAACCAATAAAACTTTCCGGTATCCTGCACCAGATATTTACATGCTGTATATGACACTTGTTTTCGTACTATTGCATCCGATTACAACATAAAGCCACATTTTTGATGAAAACAAAAAAGAAAAATTAGTAGTAGCAAAATTTGTATTTTCCTTTTTCATGTCTGAAATATCTTCCCATGCACTCGGATGTAATCAGTCAATGCTTTCGGAAATAATCACATTCTGTCAGCAGCCAAAATGCATTTATGATTTCAAACTGGTTGTCATTTTCATTTTATTTTTGAGTGAAGGAAAGTTCAGGGCGTGAATTTTACTGTTTTCCATTCCTTCCTGTCTCACGAGCGTTTCTCCACCTCTTCGTACGGTAAGTCCTCCTCCTCTTCTTCTCCTCCTCGGCCTCGGTTGGGAGAGATGTTACCGTGGCCAATGTCCAACACCTGAAGCTTGGACAGGTGAGAAAAAGACTCTTCGGATACCGAATGAACTGAGAGGCGATTAAATCTGTCGGAGAAAGAGGATGAGAGGCAGAGAAATAGTTAATGCACTGAAAAGAAAAAAGAAAAGATACATTTACTTGAGAAGTAAAATGACTTAAGATGTTATGTCTTGTTTCTGAATGAAAGAATGAAAACCTGTTCTAGCAGAGCCTAAAAAGTTTTTTTTCAGGACTTTGTAAAAGGGCATAATAAGTCCCCTTTAAGATATTAAGTCTTGTTTTCTGAAAAAAATGCATCAAAAAGAAAATAGGCCAATGGCCAATGCGGTCAGTAAAATAAACTTTATTCCATTTCTTTTCCTTCTTTTTTTTCCAGAAAACAAGATTTAATATCTCAAATGGAACCTATAATGCACCTTTTACAAAGTCTTGATTTTGTTTTTGGGCTCTACTAGAACAGGTTTTCATGCATGAATGTTCAAAAACACATTATTTTCCTCATATTCTCCATTGTTGCAGCTCCTCTCTTCCCAGTCTGTCAGTAACGCTCTGTTTAGTTCCTGTCTCTATGAAGCCCCGCCTTCTGAAAAGCACAGTGTGTTCTGATTGGTCAGCTGGACCAGTGTGTTGTGATTGGTCAAGCGCTTGGAGTGTGTTTGGGAAATGTCCCGCCCCTTACCATACCCGCCAGTTTCAACACACTACTAACTAACTCAATCAAGCCCCGCGCCTTTATTTTGCATATGCCTTGGGTGGGAATTATTTAAATGAGGAATATTGTGAATATTATGATAAACTCAAGACTATAATGGAGTACTAAGGAAGAACATAATTTTTTGTAGTGTGGAAAGGAAGAATCACATAAAAGTTCATTTTCGAACATGCCGTCTCATTCCAGTTTAGATGGCGAGCGAATTCTCAGAAAAGATGAGTGGTTCAATCCTGGACCATCAGATGTTCTCAAATCAAAACAGGACTTCAGCACTCCAGCCCATTTTGTTATTAATAGACTAGCTAAATTGCTTAAAAGTTACCCTGACATTGGTTGTAATGGCTCAGGCATGTAACTTCCATCAAGTCCATGACGTCATCCACCCACGCACTTGAAACTGAGTGTTTTATTGATGCACATGAATCCATCATTCTCGTTTTCTTCCATCTCTTCATCTGCCTCTCCCATAAGAGCATTCGTTTGGGAGAATCAACTCATATCAGAATTTGAAAATGTTCATGTTCTGTTTGGTTCTTGAATGCTTCTGTTCTTCTGCCAACGTGAGGGACCATTTTCATTTTTGGTGAACTAATCCTCTCATATCAATTTAATAATTAATTTATTCTTGAAAACCTGTAAAAGTCTCAAACAGCACCTAAAATAGTCCAAATTTCAGTGCTTCTCGTGTTTCTGAAACCAAATCAGGTCAAACTATTTTGAGAACTGTTCTTAAAATGCACCATTTCATTCGCTCCACATGCTCCCCGACTCAGTTTACAGTTATGTTACTGTATGATTTTATGGGAAATGTTCTCACCTCACATTATGTGGGAGTAAGTACAGCTGTGAAAACTTTGAAATAAGTTTGTTATAGAAGAACAGATCCAACAGACCACAAAAATGAATCACAGAGTTTCAGAAAAAGAAACCCACAATAAAACCACTGATCCGATCACAAATGATCATATTACCCAATGAGTGTTTGCATGTACAAAACGCATCAGCTCATTAGAAAAATCAACAATGCAAGCAAGCCATGTTTACAGGAAATTTTGAAATCATCTGGGTTTTTTTCCCAGTTTTGACACCAAAACACAAACAGACATGCACAAACACATGCAGGCAATGAATAAGCCATCAGAATGGTGATAAACCCTGTTTATATGCAAAATCAGGAGAATGGACAAAAATCTAACATGTGCCGATCTGGTTTCACAGACAGGGCTTAGATTGAAGGGTTAGTTCACCCAAAAATGAAAACTGTGTCACTAAAGGGGACCTATTATACCCCTTTTCACGAGATGTCATTTAAGTGTCTGGTGTCTCCAGAATGTGTCTGTGAAGTTTCAGATCAAAATCCCCCACAGATCATTTATTATAGCTTGTCAAATTTGCCCCTATTTGGGTTTGAGCAAAAACACGCCGTTTTTGTGTGTGTCCCTTTAAATGCAAATGAGCTGCTGCTCCCGCCCCCTTTCCAGAAGAGGGCGAAGCTTTAACAGCTCAACAACAACAAAGCTGGAGAATCTCACGCAGCCAAAATGAGGATATTGTCAGTAACGGTGTTCAGCCTTACATTGTTCAAACCGGAGTCGACACTGATGGAGAGACTCAGGAAGAAGTTACAACTTTTAGAATGAAACTGGACGTTTCTGAATGGTTAGTGGATAAATTTATGTAGTTGCTGTGGAGTTGATTCAACTCATCCACTAGCATGTGCCGTCATGTTAATCTTTTGTGCAAATCCTGTGTTGAATTGACTTAATGAATTAATAAATGATGTACTACGAGTGGAATTACAAGCAATACACAAAATCACAAGTGAAAGAGAGAAATATAAAGGAGCAGAGAGTCACCTGAGGAAGATCCCTTTGATGTTGGGTGTGTTGAGGAAGGCTGTGGCAGAAACCGAGCTGATTCTGTTGCTCTGCAGGTGAAGGAACTCAAGAGACTCGGGCAGGTCAGGAGGAATGTGTGACAACATGTTACCGGAGAGATCCAGCGTCTGAAACACACAAAAAACATGTTTCAGCATCCTCTTTTTCTCCATATATCACATATCAAAGGGAGATGTGGCTAACTTTGAAATGTGAAACTGGACTTTACCATTCAGAAACATCAGCAGAATCTGTAAGAGCATTGGGTCTGCTTTTCTTATCCAGTTGATAACAGAAAAACAAGCTCTCTTTCATCGGGAATAATAAAATAAAGATCAAAGCGATCAGATTCTTTCTTAAGGGGTCCAATTATGCTTTTGTTTTTAAATTTTTTACTTTTTCATGAAATTTAAAACTGAAATCTTTCATGAAAACAAGTTTACAGTTTATTGTTGTTTATATTTCACCAGCAAACTGAAGAAACAATTAAAAAGTTGACATAAAAACTGCCTTATGTGCAATCTAAACATTTGTACAACTCATATTTAGCTATTCGAGTATTGATTATTAAATAAGTTTGATTAATTAATTGATTAATTTTGGTTTTCGGCCAAATGCATCCTGAATTTTCGGTTTCGGCCTATAATTTTCATTTAGGTGCATCCCTATTTATTATAAATGATTTATCTGTGCTCATATTATATATATTTTTATCATTGTTTACTGGCATGAGGGCGGGGCAACCTGTCACTCACATGAGATTCATCAATAGCAAACCACAACCATCCAATCAATTCCCCATGGAAAAAAATCAAGCCCCGTCCTACATTTGTTCTTGTTTGAGAAGCAATTTCACTCAGATATACATCACAATAGGGAAGAAAAGACTATTGCAACTTGCATTTCATGCTGAATCATGCTGAACCACTATCGCAACTTGCATTTCATGCTGAACCATCACTAGTCTTTTTAGTGGTGGGCTTATGGCTTTCAATGAAGATGCTCTCTCATTTTTAGTAGTTTAACTTCAAAATCAGGACAAACTATCACTATCTCTCACCTTGAGCACGCTCAGCTCCTGCCACGCTCCTTGGTAGATGGAGTTCAGCTTCAGTTGATTGTTGGACAGGTAGATCTCCCTCAGCGAGCTCATTCCCAGCAGAGCTCCTTCCGGTATCTCAGTCATCTGGTTGTCCTTCACCTTCAGAACCTGGAGGCTCTTGGGAAGTCCCAACGGCAGCACCTGCAGCTTGTTTCCTGACAGATCCAAGGTCTCCAGTATCCTGAGCTTCCTGAAGGCATCTCTGTGGAGCTTGGCACTGGTGAGGCGGTTGTAACTGAGGTTGAGCTCCGTGAGGGTGTAAAGCGTGATCAGATCGTTGCGCCCGATCTCGCTGATGAGGTTGTGGAGCAGCATGAGGGTTTTTGCACGGCGTGGAAGACCGCGGGGAACTCGCTCTAGGAGGTTGTTGTACATGTGGACGGTGTGGAGACGTTTGAGGCCCATGAAGGCGGCCGGATGGATGGAGCGGGAGCGGAGGTGGTTGTTGTGGAGGAGCAGGTACTCCAAGTTTCGGATGGGCGTCAGAGCGTTGATTGTGATGCTCTGGATGTGATTCTTCTCCAGGTGAAGCAGGACGATATTGCGGGGCAGCCCGAGGGGAACCGCGGTCAAGTTGTTATTGGACAAATCCAGATATTCCAGACTGTTCAAGTGACTGATGAGAGAAGGCAGGATATTTTCCATCAGTTATAGCTGAGTTTTTACAAGAAGATGAAGAAGGAGAGAGCCGTGCAGAAGAAAGAGTGGGAGGTAAATTATGGTTTTCTTGGTTTATTCAGTCATGCTGACCTGAAGGTCTCGTTGTCCATGCCATCATTACTCAGGAAGTTGTTTTGCAGGTAAAGTTCTCGAAGATGAGACAAATTATCGAATGCACCTGCGGGAATCTTCTCCAGCTTATTGTTCTGCATAAAAACAGACAAACAGTCATATAAACATTCATGGCTGTTTATTTTTGTTTCAGAGATGTGTATTGAGGCAATTTTTGTTACAATGGCATCCTGTTGTTATTCTTATGAAAATTTGCATTCAATTAAAATATGGCACATCAAAACTTGTCAAACCAGGTTTAAAGGGGTCATGAATTGAGAAATCAACTTTTCCTTGAGCTTTTGATATGTAAGAGGTCATTGTATTATAAGAATATCCTGTAAGTTTCAGAACTGAAAACTTCCTAGTTAGTCCAATAAAAGCTTTTATTGACACCGGGCAAATGATAGGTCAAACGCCGCCTCTGCAGAAGAAATCAACGCCTACTTCATCATTGCAACGTTAGCCCCACCCACTGGTGTGTTAGTGAGATAACGAGGAGAGAAGAGCGATTATTTATTGAGCTTTATTTATTTGTATTCGGTACATTTCACTGTGGATTCTTTGGTAAATCAGTTGCATTTTGGCGCAGGCTTTGCAAACAAGCTTTTACGATATGGACTCAACAGTAATACAACAACATGTAAGTAACTGTGTTCATTCTAATGCCTGAGCTGATATTAATGATTCATGTACAGTCAGATGATCTTTGTCTATGTGTCAGTAAATCAAATCAGTGACTAAACGCTCAACTTCACGTTGTTTCTCTTAGTAGGATGAAAATAATCTGTTATTTAAACAGTGATTAAATTATATACAGAAAGCGATCAAAGAACGCTCCCTTTACAATCGCTGGAGCTGTCACTCAAACAGCGCGCACTGGACTCACGCCAAAACTCCCGTTTTATTCAACAAATCTCTTAGTTATATCGTGTTTGCACTGTTAGGTATGATGAAAACATTTGTTAATGTGCAGAAACTGAGTTGTAATGACGAGATCACTGCTTTCATGCGCTCCACAACATGTCTGTGATCGGCTACAATGTTCATCACTGCAACCTTTCATGCCACTTATTTGGATGCGATTAATCGTTTTTTGAAAGGCTTTTGTTCACTTAGGTCTAGTTTTATTACCGCAAAAAAGTCAGATTACTTGATTAATCGTCAAAATAATCGACCGATTACTAGAGTACCAAAATAATCATTCACCACAGCCTTAGATTAGTTCAAACATTTCATTTTTTTTTTTTTTTGTGATCTCTTTATAACCTCCTTTAAACCAGGGCTGCATTCAGCCCCGACAAAACGTTGCAAAACGTTTTTTAAATGGAAATGGTGGTGCGTTGAACACCCTGTTCTGATGACGCAAGTGTTGCAACTATGGCTGCTGAGAAATGCCATTCTTTGTGTTCTTTTTGAAGAATTTTTAGAACCTGATGAAGTCGGTATAAATATGTGTTTAATGCAGCAAAATATGCTCGATGTTACAGTCATTGCCCTTGCCATTCAGAATAAAAGAGAACACATTTGTAAACGACTTTACTTGGACCCATTGCGCAAGATGTCTCTTTAATGCCGCGAGATTTATATACATGTTGATGCTGATTGGGCTGACATTTTTGACACACCCACCAAACAAGAGAAAGTGTATCTCAAACCCCGTTGCACACCATTTCCAGGAAACATGTCGTTCAACCCAGAAACCGTAGCAAAACATTGCGCACCAGTTTGAGCTTGAATGTGCCCCAGAGCAGCTGTGATAGAGGGTTCTGATTGGTGGAGGAGGATGAGGGGGCGGAGACCAGAACAATTAAATTAAATAGTCTCTCAATCCAACAGCTGCTGTTCTCTCAGGTCAAAACTCTTGAAATATAGTGCATATTGACCACTTTTACAGTGCTTTTTGTGAAAAAATAGCACTTTAGATTTTCGACAGTGCATATCTGTGTTTCATAGAAGACAGAAAACGGTTTAGAACAACCTGAGTGCGAGTAAACGATGACTGAACATTTGTTTTTGTGTGAACTCTTCATTTAATGAGCTCCGCAGTGGTCTCACCTTCAGGTGTAGGCGGTAGAGGGCAGTGGGTAGAGCCTTTGGGACATAACGGAGGAAATTACTGGACATAATTAGGATCTCAAGGTTGTCTGATCCATTAAACATATTCTCTGGCAGACCGGCATCCGTTAGCTTGTTGTTATGGAGATACACTGACCTGAAGCACAGCACACAGACCATTAACACTGAGTCACAAAGCAACACATAAAACAAGTGAAAAGAGCATTTTGGGCTTACTTCAGAACAGGCTTCTGACCAAATGTGTTGGGGTAGATTTTGGTGAGCTGGTTTGCAGCGAAATCAGCGCTGACCAAAGAGGGAGGGAGTTGTCTGGGAGCTGCTGTGAGCTGCAAACACGTTTAAAGGACAATGTCAAAACAAGTCGGTCGTTATGGCAAAATGAACACTGACACAGACTCGCGTGGTCACGAAGCGTAAAGGGTTATTTACATGGCTAGTTAGCAAATAAATTTAAAAAAATGGACAGGAAAGATTAATTTGAGTTTAAATTATTTTATTATGTGAGAAAAAGGGAGCACAAAGTGATACCAGAGACATTAAACTAGCGCTCTGCAGTTCAATGATGCATTTATTTGATGCAAATTGTCGTAAAAACAGTAAAATTGTGAAAAATATTATTACAATTTAAAATAACTGCTTTCTATGTGAATATATTTAACCCCTTAATGGTCACCATCCCGCTATTGGGACGCCTGGCGCTCTTTTTTTATTGTCTTTTTTTCCTATCACATATTTTAGTAATCATCATAAACTAGTATCATTAAAAAGCTTAAAAACTCAAAATTCATCCAGTGAAAACAGTTTTGAAATCAGACATTTTAGCAGGGCTCCTCCCCCTAGTGGGCAGTGTCATGTTTGATATTAAAAAAAATATATTTTAAACTATTTTATAGTCAAAAGTTTTCTAATCTTGACAAAACACATATTGTCAGAAAGGTCTTAGACTCAAGGATCCATATTTGGCAACTGTTTTGTGACAGAAATCTATTAATTTGTTACAGGAGAATGCATCAAAAAAAAAAAAAAATTAATGGAATGTGGCCGTCACATGGTGGCTCTTTTTGGTATTACGTCTAAAAGTCTCGTAGCAACTTTAATTTTTGTGATATCAACTTCAATTTTGGAAAACAACTTGGTTAGAAATATGGCTTTGATTTTATAGCAATTTTAGAGTAAAATATATTTTGTAAAATATATATTTTGATTAAAAATATAAATGTTTAGTAAAGTACATTTGATTTACAGTAAACCTTATGCTTAAAAAGAAGGGTGACAGTTCAGGGGTTAAAATGTAATTTATTCCTGTGATCAAAGCTGAATTTTCAGCATCATTACTCCAGTCTTCAGAGTCACATGATTCTATTATCAATAAAAAGTTCAAAAGAATAGCATTTATTTCAAATATAAATCTTTTGTAACATTATACGTCTTTACTGTTACTTTTGATTAATTTAATGCATCGCCGCTTAATAAAACTATTAATTTATTATTTTTTTAATCGTATTGATCCCAAACTGTTGATCGGTAGTGTGTGTTGGAAATTGTATGCCTGAGGCAATATGTAAATTACACAAATTAGCAATCAATATTTAAAAATATTTGACTGTAGAAAGCTGATGTTGACCAATCAGATTAGAGTGTTCCAGCCATATATATAGCTTATATTATAATATATTGCTTACTGGAACACTCAAATTTGATTTTTCAGATTTTATATGTACACACACACATAAAATTACATAAAATACATTTTTTTAAAAGAAAGAAAAGAAACAGCATGGTGATATGATATTAGATCAATATCTGAGTCATAATATAGTGATTTTAATGCAAAACTTCATTGGTACTTTTTACTCCAAAATACTAAAATTATCACAAAAACAAGAATCTAAGGATGTCAGTACAGCATTGTGAGGTTAAATATTTCAATTCTCTGAAATATAAATTTCCTCACCTCTAGTAACCAGAACTTTACCCACGCATCACAAAGAAAAAGCACACACACAATACACTGAATACAACTCAGGATTTCCAATGCCATTTGGTGACGGCAGCTGCGATTCACCTCTAACATACTCAAGGAGAAATATTTTACGTTCATTGAAAAAGTTGTATTTATATTACAGTTGTGCATGCAAAGGAAAGATTAAGGGAGCCACGGACTATGAGCCACTAAAAGAGCTGAAGTGCGAGTCTTAGAGCAGCGATCAAGGCCTCCAGCATGAGTCCGGAGATTGAAAAGGGCTGCAGAAAGAGAGACCGTGTCCGTAGATCCTTCTGAGCGCAACAGTGTGAATCAAACAGATTGAAAAGAGAAATGATATGAGCAGAGAGCTGACAGAAGACATAAGACCAACTTCACATGCTTTAGAGACTTACAAGCTGAAAGGTCAAACCATTATTGGTGTTATTTTTTATTTTAAATGTTTTCAGAATGAGCTTTAATGATGTGTTTCAATATTTTTCCAGATTTCATTCATGCACACATTACTTTGGCTTCTTAGGCTTTTTGAGGATCTGTGTGAACCTATGTGAATGACACCTCTAGCTAACAATATGTAATGCAATGCAAGTTAATGCTGTGCTTTTAGTGTTGCCACAAGGAGCATTATAGCATGTATTTGCAAAAACTACAGCTGCATCCAAAATCATACACTTCCCTACTGTAGAGAAGGCAAACAACAGTATGTGTTGTAGAAATGTATTCCCTCGCCATGGCAACACTGTTCAAGATATCAAATATCTGTTTAAAATTTTGCATCTTCAATGTCTTGGTATCATGTTGAAAAATATTGGTGTGACTCATATAAACCCCCAAGGAGTGGTAGTTAATTCAGAGCATGATTTTTCAAAAAATCCACATTCAAACCAAAATAGCTGACATCCTGTTGGTCAGAGCTAATGATTGTAAATTAGAAAGTTGTCTGGCTCGATGAGACCAATATATGTACCAATTTTCGTGACTGTAGGTAAAACTAACCCCCCACTTTTGTCAAAAGGTGGCGCTATAGAGGCCCTCCTCCTTGCCTGTTTCTAAGGCTTTGCTGTCTGGCCGACAACTCTGATGTGAGTCGAGTTTCATGCAATTTGAAGCATTAAAGACATTAAAGTTTGATTCGTTGACATGTCAACAGTATTTAAGATATCAAGAATCCTTTCACAGGTCTACATTTGCCATGTCTTGACGTTATTCTGATAAAGAGGGCAATTTCAAAGCATTTTGAAAGTGACACTTCCTGGCTGCCTGTTGGTGGTGCTATAACTTTGACTCACAATAATCACATCCATGTGATCGGCCTCCTACAATGCACACACAGCTGAAATTTCATCAAAATCAGTCAATATATGCAGAAGTTATAACACACTTCCTGTTTAACTTTTTTCGTCATAAATTTGTTGCCTTGCCACAGCCAAACTGTTAGAGATATCAAAAATCCATCTGCAATTTAGCATCCTCAATGTCTTCTCTTCTTGTTGACCGAGTTGGTGGCGATCAGACGAATCCGCTAGGAGGAGTATATAAAAATTCCAGAGCAACCCGATTTCCAAACAACCCTAAATAGCTGACTTCCTGTTGGGCGGAGCTAATGACATGCAGTGCAGAAGTTGTTCGGCTAGATGAGATCTATAAATTTATTATTTATTTATTTTAACCTAATTTAATCTATTTAATAAATTAAAGGCTTGTGCACAGTGGGACCATTTTTTAGAAAAAACACCTTGGGTTCGTTTTTTTGGTTTGACGTGCAGCGTTAAAAACTGGCCAACCAATGAGATTGCCGCATTTGTTCACAGGGATCAAATAGGATTCGATGGCGTTTCATTTCACTTAATTTTCTTTCATGTACATAGGCTTGTAACATTCCGGCAAACTTTTGACCATCGCCATCGTTTGTGTGCTGTAGTGGAAGAGGTTAAAGCGCCATCTACTGTCAGGGAGTTCATGTGCACGTTCACTTGGCGCATCGTCAGTGAAAATTGCTTGGGTATGAACACAAAGACGCATCGAATGACGTCTCGAAAAACGCTGGCGATAAGCACGCGATAATCATCCCGGACTCCTGGTGTGCATGAGGCTTAGTAACTAACTTTTTTATCTTAACCACATTTTTATTACCATAAATTATTTTTAATCTATTTACTTACTTTAATCTTATTATTATTATTAATTATTATTTATTTTTTTTGACACTCCCTTTCAGCCTCCTGGTTTGAAAACCCCTGTTATAAGCCACAAAACTTTGACAAATTCACTGATTATCTGTTCTTCGCAATCACTCAAAACACTGACTCAGTACTGCAAGAATGCATGTAACACATCCAGTGGGATCAACGGCAAACATTCACATCAGCGCGTATGTTTCTGCCATTTGCTTTGCCTTTTATTGGTGTGTCTTTGTCTTACTTTTATAGCACGACAGTGAGATTAAAATCTCAGTAGGATCTCTTTCTCTTGCCGTTATCCTTTTTAAGTCCATCAGCTACAAATCTGTCCAGCGCACACTCTGGAGGTCGTCAGGACCTCTTTAGCTCCCACCGCCTGGCATGCACAGCTGGGTGATTAACAGGGAAAGCTGGCACGGTACAAGGGCATGCTAAAGCCTGTTGCCACCGCGTCGCTGTTACCAGCTGGCATAAGAAAAATCCACTCCGCTGACGGAACTAGGGATTGCCGGAGCTAAACAGCAATGAGCCAAACTGGCTCCTGATAACACGAAAACTGACTGTCTCATGACCAACATAAACATCAAACCTACCAAGTTCCCACCAGTCAGCGTTAAACAGACCTGGGAATGGCTTTACTCTTGGAAAACAAATGTTAAAACTCAAAAGTGAGTCACTCTCAGGGGCTGTGACCGAAAACCCTGGCCTTTAAATTAAACTCTGTCTGGTTTTATGTCGAAACAACTAATTCTGCTGTTTTATGACTGGCAGGGACAAGGAGTTTGTTATGAAAAGCGTGTGCACTTGCCAAAAAATGTTGCAATTAAATCACACCACAGCAAATCTGATTACATGATAATCAGAACAGTGCAAAACAGAAACGTGGGTTTGGTTTTTAGCACAACATGCTGAAACCTTGAGAATAAAGGCGTAACTTGACATGCGAATGTGTTCCAGATGTGATAAATGATCAGACGCACCATTTTCACCTGCCGGACCATAAAACAGGCGAAAAAAAATCCTCAAAACCCACATTGCAACGTGCTGACAGCAATTAAGAACACTTAGGCAACCACAAAGCAACACTCTGGCAAACACTTTTTATGAGTAGACATAAAAAATGGTGCAAAAATGGCTTGTTTAGAATTCTTTTTAATTAAGATGCAACAATCATTAGCTCATTATCATATGACCGCCCATATTTGACAGCTACTGGCTGTGTTTAAGTCCAGATTTTTATGCCCTTCCCTCACTAATTTCTCTTCATCTCGTTCACTCGGATGTACATCATCGTTTATGCTGAACAAGCGCCCACTACTGGTAGGGCCCTTGAAATGTGTTTAAATGGAACACCCTAAACCTTTGATCACTTGTGGGTAAATTAAGTGCGAGCACTGCGAGTTGCTGTTGTGATGTCACAATCGTGTTGCATTGTGGTCTGTGGATCCACCTGAAGTGTGCATATTGAGTAGACTCGCTCCCTATGTCAAAATCGAGCGGTCGAGGGTTTGTCCGAATAAACTTCCCTCTTCCGCTTGAAGTTGAACACACTTCAAAATGGCAGTGGGGAAGTGATGATGATGAACGAAAGAGCTAACTATGCTGGAATATGAGGCCAATCATGACAGACATCATTTGCATAAAGTCTTAAAGGTACAGTAGCCAAAATAACTAATTCTAAGGATGGAAAAACGGTCATGGAAAACTAAATTACAGCTTTTTTTTTGATGCAGAAAAATGTGGAATGCAGTTAAAAAAAATGTGTGCGACCTGTGCGTACAGTACGCACATATTCTTCTGATGACGAAATTCGTGTCGCACGCACTGTACGCTGACCCTCGTGTACGCGTAAAAATAAGTAAACTTTGGCCTTTATACATTAATACATTAATCATGGAAACTTTACATCTAAGCATTCAAGTAAGACAGTGAACAAAGGAGAGCAAGACAGAGAGGAGAGAGAGAAGGAGAGAGATGAGTGTTAGAATAAACATTGGTGACTCACCTTATTATTTGCCAAGTATAAATAGCTCAGCTTTTCCAGAATATGAAACCCTTCATCGTCAAGGCCTGCACACACATACACGTTATTCTTGACATGCTGCACATACCTTCATTTCATGTTTTATTTCACTAATTATTAATGTTTGTGTGTATTATATATATATATGTTTTTATATATATATATATGTTTTATTGGTGTGTGTGTATATATATATATATATATATATATATATATATATATATATATATATATATACACACCAATAAAACACCAATCAGGCATAACATTATGACCACCTTCCTAATATTGTACTGGTCCCACTTTTACTGCCAAAACAGCCCTGACCCGTCGAGGCATGGACTCCTCTAGACCCCTGAAGGTGTGCTGTGGTTTCTGCACCAAGATGTTATCAGCAGATCCTTCAAGTCCTGTAAGTTGTGAGGTGGAGCCTCCATGGATTGGACTTGTTTGTTCAGCACATCCCACAGACACTCGATTGGATTGAGATCTGGGGAATTTAGAGACCAAGTCAACACCTCAAACTCGTTGTTGTGCTCCTCAAACCATTCCTGAAGCATTTTTGCTTTGTGGCAGGAGCATTATCCTGCTGAAAGAGGCCACAGCCACCAGGGAATACCGTTTCCATGAAAGGGTGTACATGGTGTGCAACAATGCTTAAGTAGGTGATACGTGTCAAAGTAACATCCACATGGATAGCAGAACCCAAGGTTTCCCAGCAGAACATTGCCCAAAGCATCACACTGCCTCCGTCGGCTTGCCTTCTTCCCAAAGTGCATCCTGGTGCCATGTGTTCCCCAGGTAAGCGACGCACACGCACCCGGCCATCCACGTGATGTAAAAGAATACATGATTCATCAGACCAGGCCGCCTTCTTCCATTGCATTGTGGTCCAGTTCTGATGCTCACGTGTCAGCATGGGCACCCTGACTGGCCTGCAGCTATGCAGCCCCAATTTAAAATAACTGTTTACTATATATTCATATTATATTAATACATTTTAAAATGTAATTTATTCCTGTGATCAAAGCTGAATTTTCAGCATCATTACTCCAGTCTTCAGTGTCACATGACCCTTCAGAAATCATTCTAATATGTTGCATTTCTGATTATCAATGTTGAAAACAGTTCAAACTGTGATATTTCAAGATATTATGATGAATGGAAAGTTGAAAATAACAGCATTTATTTGAAACAGAAATATTTTGTTACTTTTTATCAATTTGGTGCATTCTTGTTGGATAAAAGTATCAATTTCTTTCTTTCTAGAACAGTGGCATGGACATTATGAATAGTTCACTTCTTGTACTATTCAATTGTTAATTTACTTTATAAGTCGTTCCAAACCCCATGAGACCTTTTGAACTAGCGCAACATGTTTGTGAAAAATAGTGTTTGACATTAATGACACCTTGAACAAATTATGGCTTCGAAATACTTGGAATTTAAAACACAAGTCATATGGGCAGCTTTTATGGTGATTTTTTAGCTCATATGCATGAACAGAGCAGCATGTGTGTTTGAACAACTGGAGGGCGAGTAGTCCTAAATAATAACAGAATTTTTAATTTTGGCCAAACTACTCTTCTAAAAAAAAGGAATCTGATATTTCTGCTGATTTATTTAAATAAAAACATTTTCCACTTCAAACAGTCATGTTGACCACACATGCAGGAAAGAGTGAAATCCAAACACAGCAGCTCTTTCACCACCCTTCCCCTCATCATCCCTCCATCCTGCCCTCTCTCTCTTTCATCCTGACCCTCTGTAACAGATTATTCTGTGCTGTTTTCAGCTGCTGTCCTCCGCTGACCCTCTCATCCCCCTCCCATCAGCTGTACCTTGTGTCGTGAGGCGGTTGTTCTGTAAGTTTAGTGTCTCCAACTGCTGAAGATGTGACAGATGCTCCAGCGTGACCTCAGTGATTTGGTTATTCTGGGACAGAGAAAAAAAAAAAAGGCATTTAACCCTATAAACACACAAGGCCTCTGAATCAAAACTTTGCTGAAAAACCTGCTGAACTGTCATCTGATTGATACTTTTTGAGCAAGTAAAGGGCGTTTTACTACAGGCCTAACTGTAAATTCATCCCCTTCAGGTCGTGACACACATCTCTTTTTGCTGAGAAATATGTACTGACTTTTATAAAGTAAAAATAACTTATATTTTTAGTAGGGATGCACTGATATGAAAATTTTGACCGATACCAATAACTGATAATTCTTTCTATTTGAAAGCCGATAACCGATATATTGGCCGATAAATCTAAATTTTTATATCATTTTTGAGAGAATTGATTACAAAAACAAAAGTTTCTCCATTAAAAGCCATGTCCCAAGCACACAGTTCTCATTATAATTTTATGTAGCCTATATGATACATGTTGCACTTAACTGTATTTTCATTTTTGAGTGATTTTCAATCATATTTCAAGCAATTCAAAACCATCGTGGTGAAGAGTGCGCGTCTGAAGTGTATCAGCTGAAGCAAATAATCCATTATTTATCGGCTTTAATATATCGGCCAAATTTTCTTATCGGGCCGATAACGATAACATTAAAAATGAAGATATATCAGCTGATACCGATATGGTGGCCGATATATTGTGCATCCCTAATTTTTTAGTAATATTTCAAGACAAAGCAACTTATGTTTACTTGATTATACATACTTTTTTGGTAAAATCGTGTTAAAATGTGAGTATTCAAATATTTAAGTAAGATTTTAAAAATGCACTCAGCAAGCAAGGATGCATTAAATTGATCAAAAGTGACAGCAAAGACATTTACAGTGTTACAAAAGATTTCCATTTCAAATAAATGCTGTTCTTTTGAACTTTCGATTCATAAAAGAATCCTGAAAAAAGAAAATATATCAAGGTTTCCACTAAAATATATAGCAGCACAACTGATTTCAACATTGATACTAATGAAAAAAAAATGTTTTTGAGCATCAAATCATCATATTAGAATGATTTCTGAAGGATCATGTGACACTGAAGACTGGAGTAAAGATGTTGAAAATTCAGCTTTGATCACAGGAATAAATTACATTTTAACATATATTCAAATACAAAACAGTTATTTTTAATAAAACGATTCTAAACAGTTCCATTTTGTAATAATATTTCACAATATTACAGTTTTTTTACTGTATTTTTGATCAAATAAATGCAGCCTTGGTGAGCAAAAAAAAAAAGAAAAAAAAAAAAGTAATTATTTTGATTTATTAATAAATGAATCCGCTCCAGAACACCAGACTAAACTCCTATATACGGGATAGTTCACCCAAAAATGAAAATTCTGCCATCATTTACTGACCCTTATGTTGTTTTAAACCTGTATGAGTTCTGCTGAACACAAAAGAAGATATTTTGAAGAATATGGGTAACCAAACAGACCCCATTGACTTCTATAGTCTTTCTATGTTTACTATGTTAGTCAATGGGGTCCATCAACTGTTTGGTTAGCCATATTCTTCAAAATATCTTGTTCAGCAGAAGAAAGAAATGCATACAGGTTTAAAACAACATGAGGGTGAGTAAATTATGACAAAATTTTCCCTTTAACATTTCAGTCTGATTTTATGAGCAAATGAGCAAGAAACAAAATACTCAGAGAAAATGTGCTGGGTAAACAATCTGCACACAAACCCACGCACCTGCAGCGAGAGCTGACGGGTCTGTTCGGATAACTCATGTGGGAATTCATTTAGGCTCGCTCCGTTACAGTCCACCGCCCCCTCCTCGGTGCAGCTGCAGTTCTCCGGACAAAACATCTTTTGCTCCACATTTTCCACTATTCCAGGGGCGTCCTCCGCCTCACCGTCCTCCTTTAAGTCTGTTTCCGCCTGACCGCGAACCAGAGTCCAGCCCAGCAGAACCAAACACAGCAGCTCCAGCAGGCCGCGCCGCTGATCCATACTTCCGGGCCTGGATGCGTTCGCTCGGGCCAAAGAAGATCTGAAACCCTCACTCCAACTCCGATCCAGCCAGAACCGAACCAGATCTGGACCTCTGGGCATTAACACACACACAAAAAAAAGGATTGATGCATTCTGAATTTACCAAGTGACATTTACTAGATTTCCTTCTTGTAAGTGTGTTTAATAGGGCTTGGCATTGACACAAAATTCACAATTCGATTCGGCTTCGAATTCACAAGCTTGTGATTCGATTCAAATTCCATTCAGTTAGATTCAATATCAGTTAATTGAGGTACAGTACATGGCTAATTTCCTCAAGGGAAAAATATCTCTTAACGAATTATGCAAACTATACAGGGAATCCCAGTTAGTACATTTGAAAGGTTGAAATTAACTGATTCGTAGGCTACTTATATTTAAATTGCACATAAGGAAGTTTTATATTAATAATTAATAACACTATTAAATAATACATTTCTAATTACTTAATTATGTTAAAAAATAGGTCTATAAACATTTAATTGTTAAAGAACATGATGGATTTATAAAAAAAAACATTTAATAGATTATTTAAGAACAGATAAAAATGTAATAAATAGTGCATATATTTAGCAAAATACTCTAGATAAGTTTCCTAGCTGACTAACGCATTTTAAAAGGCTTTGAGGTAAATGTAACATTACGTGACATTGTTTACAAGCTGTTTGATTGACGTCTTTTCAAGGTTGAAACACTGAGCGATTATATGAGACATGATAGAAATTTCGATAAGTTGTACTGTATCTTTCAACATACCTTCTGATGTTCATTCATGTTTATTTTGTGCTATAACTAGTAGTAAAGTGGAAGACATGATCAGTTCACCTGCGCTCTGTGCTGCTGCTTCGCCTGAACTGAGGCGTTACAGCTATCTGTCAATAAAATTGACATATTTTTAAAGGGGTGGTTGATTATGATTTCACTTTTTTTACTTTAGTTAGTGTGTAATGTTGCTGTTTGAGCATAAACAACATCTGCAAAGTTACAACGCTCAAAGTTCAATGCAAAGGGAGATATTTTCTTTTACAGAAATCACTTTTTAAGGACTACAACAAATGGCTGGTAGGGACTACAACAAGCTTCTTCCTGGGTTGGTGACATCACAAGCCTCAACATTTACATAAACCCCGCCCCCAAGAACACACAACAAAGGGGGCGTGGCCATGATGGGCTGCTTTAGAGAAGAGGAAGAGTTGTTGTAGTAGAGTGTTGTTGTCATGCCGTCATTTTACGCCAGACTGCTTCACAAACGAGGGTCAATTCAACACTGGATTTGCACAAAAGATGAACATGACGGCACATGCTAGTGGATGAGTTGAATCAACTCCACAGCAACTACATAAATGTATCCACTAACCATTCAGAAACGTCAAGTTGTAACTTCTTCCTGAGTCTCTCTATCAGTGTCGACTCCGGTTTGAACAATGTAAGGCTGAACACCGTTACTGACGGCTGCGTGAGATTCTCCAGCTTTGTTGTTGTTGAGCTGTTAAAGCTCCGCCCTCTTCTGGAAAGGGAGCCGGGAGCAGCAGCTCAATTGCATTTAAAGGGACACACACAAAAACAGCGTGTTTTTGCTCACACCCAAATAGGGGCAAATTTGACAAGCTATAATAAATGATTTGTGGGGTATTTTGAGCTGAAACTTCACAGACACATTCTGGGGACACCAGAGACTTATATTACATCTTGTGAAAGGGGCATTATAGGTCCCCTTTAACCCTCTGGAGTCGGAGGCTGATTTGAGGCCTGGAGAAGCCTCAAATTTTGTAAGACACTTTTTGTCAAGAAACACAGTATGCGTGGAGGCGTGAATCGTCATGAATAATCCTGTAATTCACACCTGAGAAGACAAAAGAATCGCATAATAAGCTCTAATGACTTGCATAATAATGAGGCCTTTCAGTCAGGTAGGCTGTGAAAAAACCCTCTGTGATCATGTCTCAAGCTCATCATGGTGTATATCAAACACATAAAAAACAGCAATACTGTGAAATATTATTTCAATTTAAAATATAATGTATTTCTGTGATGCAAAGTGTCTGAACAATTAGAGACTCTTTGTTTCATATCAGAAGTAAAAAAGCACAAAGCTTGTTGTGATTTATTAGATGGGAGGCGCTACAAAGATTTGTTCATTCATCAACTGAAAACAGCCTAGGCAGGAAGATTGATTATTGGAATTTAAGAATCAATATCGGTTCTTCAAAATGGAAATCGATTAAAATTGAGAAATCAATATTTTTAACCAAGTCCTAGTGTTTATATCCAAGTTAAAATTTAACTTTTCATACACATAAAGATATTTTTTTTAACTCTCTGAATATAACAAATTAAAAGAAAGGAAAAATAACAAATAAGATCTTTTGAAATCTCTGTCAAATGCAATTTCTCAAAGACACAAAGTCTCCTGCTTCTCAGATGTTTCTGCTGAGAAAAAGCTCTTTTCTGGAGGTTCAAATAAAATCAGCAATGTCTCAAACTGCACTCAGGTTTGCCAAGAAACCAAAGTCTGTGATCAAAAGTCAAATATTTCAACAAATTCATCAGAGACCAAATAAATTAATTGCTGACAGCATACAACTCTTGTTGTAAGTCAAAAATGTACTTGTTGGGTTATTCGGTCTCCTGAGCAATAAAACATCAAATTCTGAACAATATCATTTTCCAGGTTTGTGTGTTATGAATAGTTTAATCTCTAGACAAAAGAGTAGCATTATCAATTTTTTTGTTAATCCTATTAAACCTGTATTTCAGTTCTCAGAGAACCATATTTATTTGTATATCTTACAGTTTTTCATTATTCATACATTTATTCTATATGCATTATTTTGCTCTATGGCAAACAGCCAAACAACAGCAATTATTGTGGTGCTTTAATGCGGCTTATTTCGCCTCAGTAAATAAACACAGGTCTGCATTCATTCACCATGTGAAAACACCACCAAACCCCTGATCTGAGAGCAGTTTTTCTCCAACGTGTTCATACAAACCCCAACATTCCACATCTGAAGTCTCGTTTAAATAACTGGAAGGAAAAAGAACTGGGAAAAAAATTCTGGAATGAGTTCCAACAATCTCAAACAGGTGTCTAACATAAACACGGGTCACATCGCTGTGAGAGCAGGAGGAGCTGGATTGTAGCGGGAGCTTGAGGGAAAAGACTTTCTAGAAAAATCTCAGTCTAATAACTTGTGCATGAGAACAGCTCCAAACCAGTGTTATTTTAGTATTATTTCTATAGTATATATTACAGGGATAGTTCAATAAAACAAACGTTTTGATATAATAAATATAATAAACTTTAAACTGAAATAAAATAAAAATAAAAAACTTATTAGATTTCAGACTGCCAAGGCAACATTTATCACTTTCATTTAGTTTAACTTGATGTAAAATAACAAAAACTAAATCTGAAATGAAAATTAATAAAAAAATATATAGACATATATTTTTTAAAAAACTTATAAAAAATAAACAACACAATGACTAAAATAACTAAAATGAAAATGAAAATATAAAAATGCAAATTCAAAATATGAGAAACTGTAATAGTTAAATGATAATAAATAACACTGATTTATTAATATTTTCTTTTAGCTTTATTTTTATATATTCAGTTCTCACGTTAATTTTAGTTTAAATAAAACAAACTAAAATTAAAGTGAGAACTGTATATATAAAAATAAAGCTAAAGGAAAATATTAATCAGTGTTATTTATTATAGTTGTGCTTTTGTATTATTATTATTTTTTAAAAATATTTCTATTTAGCTTTAATTTATTTTCAATTAAGTTTTAGTAATTTTTGTACTTCAACTTAAACTTATTTAGGTTACAATAAAAAAAATTGGTGATTTACTTTGATACAATTTAAGTAAATTTCCCAAATAATTACAAAGAAATGGCAAGTAATTTTTTTCAAGTAGAGAGACTTAAATGGCATTTTCTTGTAATACATACTCCAAAAATCTTTGTTTTATTTACAGCTTTACAGTGTAGTTGCCAAGACAGCTTTTGTAATTTTCAACTAAGCTTTTTGTGTAATATTTATATTCAGCTTTATTTAAATGAATTAAAATGATTTCAATGTTTGGTCAACAACAACAATGCTCCAAACCTATCATGACTCAGACAAGTAGGACATGTTCCAGCATCATAATGTGTTTTCAACATAGTCAAACAAACATAGTTGTAACCAACCGCAACATTAACTAAAATCAAGGAAAATTATCTGGTCAAGCTTTAACCATGAACTTAAAGCTGACAGGAATCTTTTTCCAGTGTCAACAAGGATGTTGATCCAGAAACATGTCCAACTTGGCAAAATCATGGTTATCACAGAGTCTCAGCATCCCAAATATCCTTTTCACTGACTAATTTATATACAGTGAGGTCCAAAAGTTCCAGACCACAATAATCTAAACCAAAGAAAAACAAATATTTATCATTCTGCACTGTGACATCGATCACATGATTTCCTTGCTTCCATTGACGCTCTTTGGATCATATGAAATCATGTACTCTTTAGGCCGAGTTCACACTGCGCAATTTTCAATGTCATCAGATCACTGTTCTTTCCACACTGCAGACTATCTGGCGTAGCATTCAGTCGCTACTGTGTGCACATTGCATGATGGATCGCCGACACATTGCTTAACGTTACGATATGAAGAATCGCCGACAACTCTGTCTGGTCCGCAAACTACGTTTCACAGCCAAACACACACAAGAAGTAATGCAAGGAAATAACGCAAGGTCACGCGTGAGACTGAGATCTCATGTTATTAAAAATGTTAGCCCGCAAGAAGCTTGTGATCCAAACTGTCTATGCACTAATTTGCTGCGAAAAGGAGAAAAAGAAACGCGAGTCTATAAATCCTCCCCATACTTCCCTCTGCCCTGTATCTTGCTCTCTCATTGGCTGTAGGTAATCGTCGATGAACACATTTCACACAGCAGGATTTTGAATCTCAGACAGATCCAGATATTTAGCATGCCAAATATCTCACGCCGTCGGCAACGCATCGTCAATTCTCTCAGATTGCTTCTTTGATCATTCACACTGAGTGATTGTTACTTATGTGAACGAGCAACAATTTGCCTCCGATTTTGGGCAATTTGTTGGCGATCTCGCGAAATCTGTCGGCGAAATCTGAAAATCTGCCTAAAATCATGCAGTGTGAACTCGCCATTAGGGGGCGTTTACACGGCACCGTTTAAACTAAAAATGCTTTACTTTATGCCCATTCATTTACACGACAATGGCATTTTAGAGGTCTGAAAATGCTAACTTATGAAGATGGATTCAAAGTGCAAGTTTTTGAAAACAATACTATTATAGTTTCCGTGTAAAGTAAAAAAAAAATATGCAAATTTGTTAAAACTTTGACGTCATACGCATGCATATTACGTGTTCAGTCTATAGGTGCCTAGTATTTCTTTACAAAGTAACATCGCCATATTCTGGCCTGGCATGAATAATACAGTGTTTTTAGTTGCTTTCGTGGATCCATGTGAACAGGGATCGTTTTGACAACATTGTCGTCTGTACGCAAAAAACTCAAAGGAAAAACTTTTCCATTTTTTTTTAACATTAATCACTACTAAATCTCCCTTACCATTAATCTTGCATGAAAAACATTATATAACACTTAATTTTAGCATTTATTCTCCCTTTTGAATGCCATAGGCAAAGCATGCTGGGAAATAAGAATCCCAGCCCAGTTTCAGTTAAAATTAAGTTTGTCTAAATTAAAAGAAATTAGTTCATACAGCTCAAAACAATGAAACGGTTTAGTTTACTTGAAATAGATTAGTACTGTGAACTCAAAAGAAAAAAGTTCAAAATACTCATAACAGTTAATTTAACTGAACTAATTTGTTTAATTTAAGGTTGTCCTTCTCAAAACAATTAAGTATTTTGAGCGTTAGGGTTTACAGTGTAGTAGAAAAGGTTTTATACTGAACCTAAGAACATTTTTGGCATAAAGAGTTTAATAAATTGAATAAAGAACCATAGGATTCTATATAGAACCCCATTGAACCTTTTTTCTAAGAGTGTGGAGAACATGATCATTAGGCTACACCAAACACTAAAACAGTCTCAAATTCACTCAAATTCTTATGCCAATAATAATTTTCAAAGAAAAGCTTGTACTGTATTCGAATGGAAGGCAAAAAGGAAGCATTTTTAAACTTTTGGACCGCACTACATATTTAATGCTCAACTCCTTTCGCAAACAATAAAAAGCTTCATATTAATGCAGAAAAAAACCAGACATTCTGTTCAGAGTTTCCATAAAGTTCACTGTTATGTAACACTAACTGTAACTCGTGGGTCAGATACTATAAAACATACAGTAGTATGAAAAACACATGACACCAAGATAACACCTGCTCGACGTCAAAACATCAAAAACAGCTGGAATCAGTTCACATGCTCTGGGAAATCTCAATGGGTTGGGAGGAAAAAAAGCATGTATGCATATTCAGAAAGTATAGATTCATACCTCAGTTCCCTCTGAAAGTATCCAAACAGAGTTAAAGCAAAAGTCCAGCGTGTCAAAGCTTCCTGAAACAGCCCAAACACATCATAAGATCAGCAGCGCTGGAGAGACGCAGCCACCCGTCGTACCTTCCAGATGTGTGAAGAGCCAGAGAGGGAGAGAACGCAGAAGAGGAAAGAGGAATAAGTGGTGTTGCCAAAAAATTAACGTCTTCTGTTCCTCTTGAAAACAACTTTTCCATGATTGTAGGTGATGTATGAGGCTGGTGTGGATTTCATCTTCTGGAAAACATATTTTACGCATTCAGTGAGTAGAAATGTTCTCACTTTACTATATAAACAATATAAGTTTGTCATTCACATCAAGAAAGTTCCCGAGCCATTGGGAGACAAATAGGTCAACCCAGAAGAACATGTGTTTTATATTTGTCTCTTGGGTTTGAACTGCATCATTTATACGCATGCAGATCTTGAACTGCATGTTGTTTTAATTCACTTCTGTCTGTTAATTCACTGTAATCTGTAATATAAGGTCAGGGTTTTCATTAATAATGCATTTTAGAGGTGAACTAACCCTTTAATACAACCTGAAAAGGGACTACAAAGTAGCAAATCATAGTTCATGGCTGTAATTGGTGCATTGTGTAACAAAGAGGTGTGTGCATTGCAATTTGTCCTGCCCAAACATCCAAAATAAATATATGTCAGCACAGGACAGAAAACTGCTCCTTTTAATAAGGTTCATGGGGTCTCTAAAGTTATAATGAAAGAATGCATTTTAATTCCAAAATATGTATTTCTGAGAGAAAAAGAAATGTAGGCCTTGATTTTATTCACATAGATGATGTAATATGGGCTTTCATAACAGAATGCACAAAAAAGCTTTTTGACTGGAACAGAGAGGCTAAAGGTCAAAATCACTTTCATAGAGCTTCAAACAAACAAGAAAATGAATAAGTTGATTTTAATTTTATTAATACATGTACATTAAGAAAATATTTAGAAGAAAACAAATCGTTCTAATCTTTTTTGAAACCTTCAGAATTGGCAGATTATGAATAGAAGCAATATTCTTTGGAATGCATGCTGTAAAAAAAAGTCATGGCAGTATATGTTTTTACATTAATAATTTATGCAATTTCAACTGTTTATAAGTTATACAATATTCAACTTGATTTTCGGTTTAAAGTAGTCCTTTTTTATGATTTCACTTTTTTAACTTTACTTAGTGTGTAATGTTGCTGTTTGATCATAAACAACATCTGCAAAGTTACGACGCTCAAAGTTCAATGCAAAGGGAGAAATTTTCTTTTACAGAAATCGCTGTTTAAGGACTACAACGAGCTTCTTCCCAGGCTGTTGACATCACAAACCCTAAATTTTACATAAACCCCGCCCCCGAGAACACTCAACAAAGGGGGTGAGGCCATTTTGGGCTGCTTTAGAGAAGAGGAAGAGTTGTTGTAGTAGAGTGTTGTTGACATGTCGTCATTTTACGCCGGACTGATTCACAAACGAGGGTCAATTCAACGCTAGGTTTGCACAAAAGATGAACATGACGGCACATGCTAGTGGATGAGTTTGAATGTAAGGCTGAACACCGTTACTGACAATCCTCATTTTGGCTGCGTGAGATTCTCCAGCTTTGTTGTTGTTGAGCTGTTAAAGCTCCGCCCTCTTCTGCAAAGTGGGCCGGGAGCAGCAGCTCATTTGCATTTAAAGGGACACACACAAAAATGGCGTTTTTGCTCACACCCAAATAGCACAGCATAGCGCTACAACAACCATAATGAAATGACCCTTCACAATAGATATTGCTTTACAATGAACTGTTTAAGAGAGCTACATATGGCTGTTGAGTGATAAAACACCATCATCTTTGCATCGCTTTTACAACATTTCGAATCCCTCAATTCTTGCTATCTCTGAAAAGCCATGTTGATTCTTGTTATATTACGAGCTCTGTCTCACTCTCTTTTCGCCAGCAGACTTTCCTCTGTTTGGTGTTTGTTTAAAATGGGTGATTCCCTGGAAGTTGGAGATTTAGCT
The DNA here is from genome assembly GCF_018812025.1 of Megalobrama amblycephala. NCBI lineage: Eukaryota > Metazoa > Chordata > Actinopteri > Cypriniformes > Xenocyprididae > Megalobrama > Megalobrama amblycephala. The sequence goes on along the minus strand of NC_063067.1, from coordinate 6,333,765 downwards.
GCTCCATATCAACCTTTCTCACACGTTGTGATACTAATGGCACTCCCACAATGGACACGGGTCAAAGTAGCCAGAGCAACTTTTCTCTATTTACGGATATGATGAGGCATGCACGGATGAGTGAAGTATGTATGCAATTTCTCGCGAAAATCACCCTGACAGGTCTAAAATATGAACACTTACAATAGATTTAAAAAATAGTGAATCAGGGTAAGACAAAAACACATTTTGGAATTATTTTTTAAAAATTTAAGGCTGCAACTCAATATTTTTAACATTGGACATTTGGCTAATTTTGATTTCATGTTGACTTAAGTGTAGCATGTATCAAATGTATTAATGAACAAAAATTGCACACATATACAGGCATTAGAATTCTGCACTTTTTAAACAGAAGAAACTGGACTTGTTTCTGGGCAGAAGCGCATGGACAAAGTGAGAGGATACAGAAATCACGAGCACACAAAGGACAAACTCTGATGTTCAAAACAAGGAGCGGCTCTCTTGTAAACACATTTCACAGTCATTAACTCGACTGCACTTGCATACTTTTTGAATGCACTGAAATTTCTTCTTAATTGCTATAAAATCAGACAATGGGGCAGACTAGGGTCACTGCTTTCTTTAAGTCTGATGTTCTGATTTGTGCTGGATGAAAAGGCAAACTAATCTTCTACAAGCACTTAACCACAACCTAAGAGAAAGACAAAAGAAAATGTCCTCTTTTCTGCATTTCACCTCTGCTCAAACTTTTCTAAATAAAAAAACTGGCATTGCATACAATGAATATTGTTGTCTCTGTGACGAATTTCTTATGTTCCTCATTTGTAAGTCACTTTGGATAAAATGTCGGCCAAATTAATAAACGTAAACCTAATATATGCATCCACAACCAACAGGGCTTCTATTTACAAGTTTCAATAAATAAATTACAGTCAGTAATTTATTCAATAACATTTGCATAGTAATGTCATTTTCTGTCAGAATTTAGAATTTCTGTCAGAATTTTGTCTGAATAGGTACACACACATACATACATATATAGTCTTATTTTATTATGTAATATAAATATGTATTATTTATATGAATAATATACATATGTATATATGAATTATATACATATGTATCTATAGGTGTAATTCAGTTTTTTTCTACAAATACTTATATAATACATTTATATTATATTACATTAATTTCATTGTCCAACCTTTGACAAATAAACGTAGGATTCTTTTCTAGTCGCCAAATATCAAATTCACAATAGATTAATTAGTTAGCTCATTAACACATGTTTTGGCACGAAAGAGTCAAATAGTTAACAAGCATTCTTTAACACAAACAACACAGCCTTCAAGGCACTTCTGAGTCAACTTGCTTGATTTGGTTTGATTATTCATCAAGAGTGGAAATACAGTACATAATCATATTCTTTTGCTTCTGGGATGGTTCATTATCATTATCATCATATCATAGTCAAAAAGAGCCAATAATGAATATGCCTGACGCAGATACACCTTATTCTAACATACGCAAACATACACAAAATTGCTGAAACACTTGCATTGATGAAAACATGATGACCTCATTATGATTTCCTGTCTCGTGAAGGGCTGAATTCATCAAGAATGGATGAAGCTACCTCACACATTACACAGGTCTTGCAATCCAGGCAATACTAATTAATCACACTAAATAACCTGAAAAGACCTTATCTAGGAAAAATAACTAATACATATATCAGTGCATGTTCAAGTGAGTCTGACTCACCTTCAACAGCCTGAACACTTGAAATCTGTTATGAAAGCTGATGAAACCTGCAAACACTGTCTTAAAGGGATATTTAACCCAAAAAAGAAAATTATTAATGTTGAACCAATGAGATTAATTCTCGAGTGTTACACATCACATTTGAGCTTCCTCGAGAACCAATGAGGTTCATTCTCATGTTACGCATCACATTTGAGCTTCCTCGAGAACCAATGAGGTTAATTCTCGAGTGTTACGCATTACATTTGAGCTTCCTCGAGAACCAATGAGGTTCATTCTCGAGTGTTACGCATCACATTTGAGCTTCCTCGAGAACCAATGAGGTTCATTCTCGAGTGTTGCGCATCACATTTGAGCTTCCTCGAGAACCAATGAGGTTCATTCTCGAGTGTTACGCATTACATTTGAGCTTCCTCGAGAACCAATGAGGTTCATTCTAGAGTGTTACGCATCACATTTGAGCTTCCTCGAGAACCAATGAGGTTCATTCTCATGTTACGCATCACATTTGAGCTTCCTCGAGAACCAATGAGGTTAATTCTCGAGTGTTACGCATCACATTTGAGCTTCCTCGAGAACCAATGAGGTTCATTCTCATGTTACGCATCACATTTGAGCTTCCTCGAGAACCAATGAGGTTAATTCTCGAGTGTTACTCATTACATTTGAGCTTCCTCGAGAACCAATGAGGTTCATTCTCATGTTACGCATCACATTTGAGCTTCCTCGAGAACCAATGAGGTTAATTCTCGAGTGTTACGCATTACATTTGAGCTTCCTCGAGAACCAATGAGGTTCATTCTCATGTTACGCATCACATTTGAGCTTCCTCGAGAACCAATGAGGTTCATTCTCGAGTGTTACGCATTACATTTGAGCTTCCTCGAGAACCAATGAGGTTCATTCTCGAGTGTTACGCATCACATTTGAGCTTCCTCGAGAACCAATGAGGTTCATTCTCGAGTGTTACGCATCACATTTGAGCTTCCTCAAGAACCAATGAGGTTCATTCTCATGTTACGCATCACATTTGAGCTTCCTCGAGAACCAATGAGGTTCATTCTCGAGTGTTACGCATCACATTTGAGCTTCCTTAAGAGGTTTATTTTCGTGTGTGAAGCAGGTTCAGTTGAGCTTCTGTTTATGATTGCTGATCAATGTTTATATGTGAGTAAAAGCCTAAATTCAATCTGTTTATCGTATAAAGTGATTGAGTCTTCAGAAAATTTTGACTAAATCACTCAATTCATATGGATTAGTTTTACGATCTCTTTATGAACTTTTTGAAGAGTCAAAGTGGTAGTTGTGTAGCTGTCAATAGAGGGACATGTAATCTCCAGGATTTAATCAAAAAGATCTTCACTTGTGGTCAGAAGATGAATGAAAGTCCTAAAGGTTTGGAACGACACGAGGGTGAGAAATTAATGACAATGATTTTCATTTTTGGGTGAACTATCCATTTAACCGCCTCCATCCAGTCTAGACACATTTTTCTTTCAGCCGAATAACCTGGACTGAACACAGCTGCACTCATCCTGCAGATCACTCACTGTGACTGTCACATATTAAAGATGAATTTACAATATAAACATTGACTATAACATAAAATATGACTCCAGAACTCAGCAAATGTCTTCACTCTGCCCCAATTTAAAAGATTTATTATCAGATATGACGCATGCCGTTTGTTAAAGTGACAGTTCATCCAAAGTTCACCGTAAGATATTTTCACGTTTTATTCCATGACATATATTACATCGTAATACGACATTGTAAAATACAATACCTTGTGATTTGACTTGTCTTGAACAAGGCGGTTGCTAACAAGCGTCTAATTGGGACTAAACATCATCACACTGAACAGATAACCTCGTCTATTCACTAGTCGCTTACACAGCCTCGCTGTATTTATAATCATGCTCTTTCAACCTATTATAACTCAAACTTTCAGGGAATATGTTTTTAAATAAAGACTGAAAGTGTTGTTGAAGCTTAATGAAGTCATGTGACCGTTGTGTAGTTTGTTTAGTCTACATTTAGCTTTTTATTTCTTGTATTCAGCCTACAGAATTCATAAAAGTTGTGTTAATTTGTGAAGATTATAATCATAATGAACAAAACGTGTAAGAATCACTGGGTTTTTGTCGAGGGAAACAGTGATGGAAACTTACGGTTTTCCATTTCTCTGCCACTATAGTATCCACAAATGAAGGATGACTCAAAATTTTGCCTGCAGTCCCTGTATATTCAACTAGGATAGAAGAAAGTATTTAAACACAGAAAGAGAACGCTTAGCGGAACACCTGCTCAGATCTGCAGTTAAGTATAGGTAATAAAATTCTCTTTCCTTTTATTACTCTGGTGACTGTTATGTTGGATCTGAGGAAACAGACAATAAAACTGATGGCCTAGAAATGTATTGCCTGAAAAAACTCTTCCTGGAGAAGCAGCAATGCTCCGTCAGTCTGACCGGGAAACACTCCCTGAGGTCAGGCAACAGACAAGACCTACAGCACACATTAAACATGATTTCCTTCTTTTTAGCTTTTCTCTCAGTGTTGTCACGATACTGAAATTTCCAACTTCGATATATGATACCTGGAAAAATATCGAAATTCAATACCATTTTTGATACACTCTCAGAAAAAAAGGTACAAAAGTTGTCACTAAGATGGTACTCTTTAAAAAAGGTTTTAATATGTACCATTTAGGTACTTATATGTACACTATTGGTACCTTTGAGGTATTAATATGCACTCTTAGGTACAAAGGTGTACCTTTTGAAAGGGTACCGCCCCAGTGACCACTTTGTACCTTTTTTTCTGAGAGTGTACAACGGGGAAACTAGCCATACATACAGATAATTTGTTATTATCTCATCATTTTTTGATAATTTTGTTGCATATATTTAAAACACAGAACAGGGAGGCTTTATTTGAACTACTACTTATAACAATACATAACAATGACATGGTAATACATATTAATGCTTACAATTAAAGTTACAAAAGTTAATCAGGGAGCAGCGAGTGATTTTCTTTTTTCTTTTTTTGATTAACATGATAGACAGCAGCAGGTTTATTAGGCCGCTGTCACTTTAAGAGCTTATGCACTGATCTAATATACTGATACACAACATGCATTTTCTCTCAACTGTTTACATTCCAAAACTGACTGTATTTATCTGAATACTTAGCAAGACGGGCATTTCGACATCATTTTGTACGTATTTAACCATTTAAGCGCAATAAGCCACGAAAAACAAGTCAATTTGGTACTCGTGAGCTGTTTGAGAGGTGGCTTTATGTGCGCCCGCTTTTTGTGTGGGCATGAAACCTGCAGGAATACAAGCATTATTCAACCGGAGTGAATGAGTGAGTGACAGGAGGTGGGTATGATATAAGACTGGAAAACTGGAAAACTTCAGGTGAAATGTCACTTGTTGGTGTTCTGTATCTTCAATGTCCTGAGATAGCTTTAACAGCATCAATAGTGTAATACTTAGTTTAAAATCAGAATATAGTCACTTAAATAGTCAGGTCTAACATTACTTTAGTTATTCAAACGTAAGATGACTTTAAAAAAAAAAGATCCTCCTCTGCACTGACTGACAGCTTCTGTGATTATAAAGGGAGTGTGTGGTACTTACTTTCTGTGTAATTCATTCACAAGAAAAGTTATTGTTTGTCATGAGATTTTGAGTACTTCATACTTCACCTTGAAAAAAAAGTATTTTAAAACCTAGTGATTTTATAGAGTTTAATATTTATTCAAAAGCGAACCTGAGTGAAAAACTCAGGAAATGTGTAATATGAGCAAATAAATGCTCCTCTGCCGCCATCTGCTGGTTATAATGGTAAAGTGTTTTCTATCAAATGTTGGATTTCAGGGGACCTTCAGTCATTACTTAAATATATATATAGTTGTGAAATAAAAAATCAAGTTCTGAAATGCTGTTAGACTTTTTACTTGTAATTGTTATTTTATTGAGCTTGGATGACACAAATTATGCCTATTGATTCGATATACTATCATGACTTGTCATAGTTTAACATTTAATCAAAAATGTATTTAATTTGAAGTTCTGTTAATGTAAAATACAATCTGATGACGTGTAAACGTGTTTCATTGTTTTGAGTTGTATGAACACTTCTTTTAATTTAGACAAACTTAAGTTAAGTGAAACTGGGCTGGGATTTATATTTCCCATCATGCTTTGCCCATGGCACTTGAAAGTAAATGCTAAAATTAAGTGTTATATAATGTTTTTTGCACAAGATTAATGGTAAGGGAGATTTAGCAGTAATTAGTGTTTTGTTATGCTAATTTAGAAGAGTTTCTGTTAATGTGGGTTTTTGGAGATTTACCATCATGGAGACAAGCGGTGCTTGGTAAGTTCAAGTTACTTAGAAAAGTTGTTTTATTGTGGCAAAAAAACGTCTTCACCTTACTTAAAACATTATGTTGAATCAACTTAAATAATTGCATTCATGTTAACAATTATTAAGTTCATGTTACTTAGAAATGTGTTTTTATTGTGGCAAAAAAACGTCTTCACCTTACTTAAAACATTATGTTGGATCAACTCAAAATATTGCTTTGAATTAATGTAATTCTCCCAATTGGCTTAAGTTAAAAATTCTAGTGGAAAACGTTAACATATTTTTTTTTTGTTGAACCAATGTTTTATTTTTTAGAGTGTATATCTTGAAACGTTCGGTTTTACAACGGAGACAATCTCAGAAGGATGAACAAATAATGTTTGTGGTCATCACATTAAAAATAACATTTGAAGTGCTGGAAAAATGTTGTGTGTCACAGATACCGCATTTCTTATTCAAACGTTCCCATTAGCTTCATCTTCATTGCAATCATATTAGTGTGATAACGGCATTAAAATATAAATACAAAGAAGACCTTTGGGTCAAAACGTTCAGTAATAAAGTTTAGTAATAAACTGATCTTTGGGAGCAGCAGTGGCAATGTGCCGATTTTTGTTTATCTTTAGTGCCACACTAGAAAACTGTACACATTTTAAACCCCTAGAGATGAGTTCATGAAAGGTGCATTTGATGCTTTGAGTTCTGCTCTCAGGAGAAGCTACAATTTTACAGTGAAGGACGCTGAGAAACTTCAGATACAATAAAACGCCTACAGAGAAACACAGGGCTCTTATCAGTCATTTCACATCAAAAGCTCTAGGACACTTTATGACTGCATCAACAGCAGCTATTCCTGTCTAAACGTGCATTACTTTCTCAGTGTTTCTCTGACACCAGAGAAAAACAACATCTAGCTGTAAATGTAAGAATCTCAATTAATTATCAAGTTCTACATTCCACTCATATTTCTTGTGTATGTGGGTTTAAAAAGTTTCAAAAGCACCTGTTCACAGATTAATGTGTGCTAAACTCATTCAATGTCATTCAACTAATGTCAATGGCTTGTAATAAGAGCACTGAAATGAGCAACAAATTATATAAAGCTATTTAGTAAAGCAAAAATATAAGGGGTGTTAAAGGGTTAGTTCACCCAAAAATGAAAATAATGTCATTTATTACTCACCCTCACGCCGTTCCACACCCGTAAGACCTTTGTTCATCTTCAGAACACAAATTAAGATATTTTTGTTGAAATCCGATGGCTCCGTGAGGCCTGCATATAGGGAGCAATGACATTTCCTCTCTCAAGATCCATTAATGTACTAAAAAAATATATATTTAAATTAGTTCATGTGAGTACGGTGGTTTAATTTTAATATTCTAAAGCGCCAAGAATATTTTTGGTGCGCCGAAAAAAACAAAATAATGACTTATATAGTGATGGCCGATTTCAAAACACTGCTTCATGAAGCTTTGGAGCACAAATGAATCAGCGTGTCAAATCAGCGGTTCGGAGCACCAAAGTCACGTGATTTCAGCAGTTTGACGCGTTCTGAATCATGATTGGACACAGAAGATTCATAACGCTCCAAATCTTCCTGAAGCAGTGTTTTGAAATTGGCCATCACTATATAAAGTCGTTATTTTGTTTTCTGGCGCACCAAAAATATTCTCGTCGCTTTATAATATTAGTATTGAACCACTGTACTCACATGAACTGATTTAAATATGTTTTTAGTACATTAATGAATCTTGAGAGAGGAAATGTCATTGCTCCCTATTAGAGCTTAGATCGGGCCCAACAAATCAAGCCCGACCCTACCCGAGCCCGAGCACGTTGTGTCCGAGCCCGGCCCGGCCCGACACGTCCACTGTAATTATGAGCCCGAGCCCGATTTAAACCCGACCATTTTTAATATGTGGGCCGTTATAACCAGGGGCGGCGCCAGAATTTTTTATTTTTTTTTTAACGCAGGTGCTGCTGTGCTAGATCATTTAGGCTACAGGGGGAGCTGCGCAGTTATATAAATTATATAAATACTATTAATAAATGAGCAAAAATTGGCCACTCAATATTAAATATTAAATTATTTTAATTATCATAATTAAAGTTTTAATTTTATTAAATTGAACAAGCTCAACATTCAGCATTCAATCAAATATTCTTAAAGATTAATTATTATTAATAATGTTACTTCAACATATTGTTATTTCAACATAATATGTGTGTGAGCAACAAGCAAGATGTGCATTTGTAAATTCGGTGACAGCGTGTGTTACCAGTTTCAAAAGGTGTGTGACCGCGGCGCGCCGGCGCCTCCATGTCATAATTACATTGTCTGCTATATTGCTTTTTATGTATTAAATCCAGGTAATTGGATGATGAAAAATGTATTAAAATTAAGATACAATTTATACTAAACGAAATTCACTTTAAAGAAAATCTTTCTTCAAAACAAAACTTAACAAACTTGAAACTAAATGTGCTTATTTAATGGCTAAAACACGTAGACTACAGACTCTCTTTTTGTACAAATTGCAGCACATTCATTTAATTCTGAATTTTGCACATGTAAGTTGAAAAGCATTTGTTTGTGCATAGTAAACATATCCGTAACATTTATCAAGTTCATAATTGTGCGTGCATGTATTAATTATTATCTTAATGAATAATACGACAAGGAAGAAGCATGTAAACTGCGTTGTTCCCTCCTGAAAAATCCAGCTAAAACCAGCCTAAGCTGGTCAGGCTGGTTTTAGCTGGTCTCCCAGCCTGGTCATAGCTGGTTTTAGAGGGGTTTTGACATTTGACCAGCTTAAACCAGCTGAACACATGCTAACCCAGGCTGGGAGACAAGCTAAAACCAGCTACTTCCAGCTTAAACCAGCTAAGACCAGTCAACCAGCTTAGGCTGGTTTTAGCTGGATTTTTCAGCAGGGTTTGTTTATTAAAACTAGTTTAAAATGTTTCCATACCTCCGATTTTCCTCCAGACTTGCTCAAAGTTAATTATCCTGTTTTCATTTTTTTCTTTGCTTCTTCAAGCTCCATGTTGTACTTAAGCCTCGTTTACACTGTTCGTATGGCTCCGACAAGGTAATGTTCCGTCCTCTGAGCGGTGTCAACTCACACCAGAAGCATTTCAGAAGCGAAGTTTTCGTGTTTTTAATGGCTAAATGGTTATATTTTGTCCGGTTTGATTGTGTTTATTGCTATGCCATACTTTATTTAGCTGTAGCCATACAGATGAAGTTAACACACTTAAAATTCCAGTTATGGACAACAAAAACAAAGAAATTTCAAGTTTTTCAACTTCGAATCTCTTGTCTTCAGTTTCTGTCATTGTAGTGATGTGAAATATCAGCAGGAGTTTACAGGATTATTTTGACTTTATTTTGTATTTGAGCTGCGAGGCGCCTATCTTTAGCGAAGCGGCGCAGTGAGCCCCTTCTGGGACGCTTCTCAAACGCACCGCGGCGCGGCTGGTGTAAACACGAGCATTGACTAGAGTAGCCGCGAATCAGCTCCGGTAGCCGCGTCGCAGCCGTAACGTGCCGCACACGCGTGCAGTGTAAACGAGGCTTTAAGCTACTGAATAGTACAGCACGCACAGCAGGTGTGATGCGTCACGCATGCGAGACTGCGAGTGGACGAGACGCTGCGCATGACACGTGACGTGCTTTATCAAGGGCCCGGCCCGACCCGACCCGGCCCGAGGACGGTGGCGGGAAATATCGGCCCGACCCGGCCGCCGAGTCCGGGCTCGGGCTCGGGCAGAGAATCTAAGCTCTACTCCCTATGCAGGCCTCACTGAGCCATCGGATTTCAACTAAAATATCTTAATTTGTGTTCCGAAGATGAACGAAGGTCTTATGGGTGTGGAACGGCATGAGGGTGAGTAATAAATGACATTATTTTCATTTTTGTGTGAACTAACCCTTTAAGCATGACGCAAAGCGGAAACTCTCTTAACTCTCTTAAAAATCACCTTAAGTCACATATTGCTTCCACAAAAATCACTGTTTTCTGCGGAGCTGCTTTATAGATTAATCAAACTCATTTGATGATCTTTACACAGTTATTGAACTGAACTGACTCGAGCTGAACAATGACAATATTTTCTTTTAAGAGCTGCTTTACAGCAGAATTGAATTCTCTGAGAGCTCCTACTTATGCCACGTGACTGCTGTACCACCTGACCGCTGCAGTTTCATTTAGGCGTTGAGTGTTGCCACTGAAACGCATAATTTCCAGCCTGAGGGCAGCTCCAAGTAGAACTTAATGTGTTGTCATCTGTAAACTACAGTAATTACGACATGGTGTGAACGCTGCAAAACAGTGAGCAAATAAGTCTAATTTTACGTCCTGTGTTCCCGGGCGATTGTTTAATATTAACGTGAGCAGAGTGGAATATAGAAAGTGATCAGCATGAATGATATTCAAAACTGCTGCTTTGTTTAGGGTGTGTATTTCTGTAGCCTGCAGTGCCGGTCTCCCTTTCTGAATTATGAATATAGATGGAAAAAATAGATAGCTGTATCTCTCTGTCTTTATGAAAAGTCGCAGAAACTCTATCAGGGTTTTTTTTTCTTTCGCTATTGCTATTTATTTGCAGTTGTTTGCTATTCATCGCTATAGAAGTTTACCCAACTATGACGACTTCCGCTTCCGAGAACCCCGGAAATGTGAAAAGAGTCCATTCAGCTACAATTCAAAATGACCTAATAACAATAATAATAATAATAATACAGTATTTTACCAGTAATGCATGTGATATGGAAGAAATAAAAGGTTTCAAATGAAGCAAAGAGAGTGTCACGATCACAGTCTGTTCCTGTTCACTCCGGACTCCATTTCCCATAATCCTCCCTGTCAGTCACATGCACTCACTCCACCAATCACCTGTTGCCACATACAGCCATGCACACTCCACACTAATCACCACACCCAGCTGATACTCATTACCAGGACTATAAAGGACTCACACACACACCACCTCACCGCGAAGTCTTGTTTCCCCAGTGTACAATTCCGAGCGTTTATATCTTGTCTGCCTTTCTGTTACCGTTGCTGCCTGTCCCTGTTCCTTGACCCGTTGCTGCCTGTCCTGACCCTTGCCTGGTATACCGTTCTGTGTATGATATCCGCCTGCCTCGATCTACTGCCTGTACCCTGACTACGATTCTGCCTGTTCCTTACTGTTCCTGTTTGTTCCTGTTTTGACCCTGCCTGTACGACCACTCTACTTTAATAAAATGCTGCAGATGGATCCCTGCCTGAGTCTCCATTCGTTACAGAAGACTTCGCCGCCACTACGATCCAGCAGCTTCCCCGGAGAGCATCTACACGGTATGGACATTACGCAATTACTATTGTGGAGTTCGCAGGGCACGCGATCCTTAGAGGAATATGTGCAGGAATATCTAGACATTGCTTACCTCTCTGATCTACCGGACTGTGCTTTGATTGACTTTTTCTGTGATGGCGTCAACCACCCTCTCCGGGATAAGCTAAGACGAGAGGGACCGCGTTCATCACTCAGTAGCTTTATGGACTATGCATTGTTGACTGTTAGCTCTCCGTTTACTGTGGGTGTCGCGGAGGAATGCGACACCATGGTGAAGCCCGTAATGGCCGCCGCGCCAGGTAACACGCACAAAATAGCGGCTACCATCACAACAGCAACAGTTCATGTCCCCACTGATCGCCCAGAGCAACGTCACGTCTTCGCTGATCGCCCAGAGCAACGTCACGTCTTCGCTGATCACCCAGAGCAACGCTACGTCTCCGCTGATCGCCCAGAGCAACGTCACGCCTTCGCTGATCGCCCAGAGCAACGTCACGCCTTCGCTGATCGCCCAGAGCAACGTCACGCCTTCGCTGATCACCCAGAGCAACGTCACGTCGCCGCTGATCGCTCAGAGCAAAGTCACGTCGCTGCTGATCACCCAGAGTCACGTCACGTCTCTAGATCAGTCCGGGAGCGGAGAGGGTTGCGTTCCAGTATGGCTGATCCCCCACTGACTACGGTCCGAGCAGCTGGCATCCCCAAGTCCTCGCCGGCCGCTTCGCTCTCAAACCAGTCGGCCGCTACGCTCTCAAGCCCGGCGGCCGCTTCGCTTTCAAGTTCATCAGTTTCAACGCTCTCAAGTTCATCAGTTTCAACGCTCTCAAGTCCATCTGTTTCAACGCTCTCAAGTCCGTCAGTTTCAACGCTCTCAAGTCCGTCAGTTTCAACACTCTCAAGTCCGTCAGTTTCAACGCTCTCAAGTTCACCGGTTGCTATGGACTCAAGCGCTCTGGACGCGATGGACAAAATGGCTGCTTTGCCAGTGCCCACGGGCACGATGGCCGCCCCTGCGGTGCTGAAGGTTGTAGGGGGCGTTCCAGCCACTGAGTCCGCTCCAGAGACTGCTCCAGCTGGTGAACCATCGCCTCACTCTCAGAGGAGGAGGAGGAGGAGGAAGAAGACGTCCTCCTCTCCTCAAGACGCAGACGCCCTTCAAGAGGCCGCTGTGGGCCTGGAGACCACTCCAGAGGTCTCTCCTGCTCCGCCCAAGCGTCATGCTCTACCAGCACCGCCTAAGCGTCTTGCCCTGCTGGCGCCTACTGAGCTCCTCGCTCTGCCGGTGCCACCTGTGCTTCTTGCCCTGCCGGCGCCACCTGTGCTTCTCGCCCTGCCGGCGCCACCTGGGCTCCTCGCCTTGCCGGCGCCACCTGTGCTTCTCGCCCTGCCGGCGCCACCTGGGCTCCTCGCCTTGCCGGCGCCACCTGAGCTCCTCGCCCTGCCGGCTTCACCCACACGCCTGGCCCTGCCAGCGCCACCCAAGCTCCCTGCGCTGCCAGCACCACTCAGGCGTCTTGCCCTGCCGGCTTCACCCACACGCCTGGCCCTGCCGGCGCCACCCGAACTCCTTGCCCACGAACCTGCGAAGAGCCCCGCTGAAATCCCCAAGAACTTTTTGGGGAGGGGCAGTGTACCTGAGGGTGGGGAGCTTGTGGGTGGGGACCCTGCTCAACCATGGCCTTTAAGGGCCCCTGAACTACTATGGCCATTCATGGACTGTAGGCCACTAGGGCCATGTATGGACTCTGACCTGCCGTGGCTGCCCAAGACGCCTGACCTGCCGTGGCTGGCCAAGCCACCTGACCTGCCGTGGCCGTCCGAGCCGCCTGACCTGCCGTGGCCGTCCAAGCCGCCTGACCTGCCGTGGCCGTCCAAGCCGCCTGACCTGCCGTGGCCGTCCAAGCCGCCTGACCTGCCGTGGCCGTCCAAGCCGCCTGACCTGCCGTGGCTGTCCGAACCACCCGACCTGCCGTGGTTGCCTGAACCACCCGACCTGCCGTGGTTGCCTGAACCACCCGACCTGCCGTGGCCGCCCAGGCCACCTGACCTGCCGTGGCCGCCCGAGCCACCTGACCCACCGTGGCTGCCTGAGTCCCTGGGGCTGCATTGGAGATCCCGTTCCCAGCTGCTGTTAGATCTCCAATGCACCCACCCCCCCCTCCCTAGCTGTTCCTTTACGTCGCGAGGACGCGCCTTCCGGGAGGGGGGCGTTATGTCACGATCACAGTCTGTTCCTGTTCACTCCGGACTCCATTTCCCATAATCCTCCCTGTCAGTCACATGCACTCACTCCACCAATCACCTGTTGCCACATACAGCCATGCACACTCCACACTAATCACCACACCCAGCTGATACTCATTACCAGGACTATAAAGGACTCACACACACACCACCTCACCGCGAAGTCTTGTTTCCCCAGTGTACAATTCCGAGCGTTTATATCTTGTCTGCCTTTCTGTTACCGTTGCTGCCTGTCCCTGTTCCTTGACCCGTTGCTGCCTGTCCTGACCCTTGCCTGGTATACCGTTCTGTGTATGATATCCGCCTGCCTCGATCTACTGCCTGTACCCTGACTACGATTCTGCCTGTTCCTTACTGTTCCTGTTTGTTCCTGTTTTGACCCTGCCTGTACGACCACTCTACTTTAATAAAATGCTGCAGATGGATCCCTGCCTGAGTCTCCATTCGTTACAGAGAGAAAGTCTCAGCTGTGGAATGTAGGTCAGAGCTCGTTAACAGTTTCAGGGATTTAGTGTTTCAGCTGACGTTTTCAAAGGAAAAACAAAAGCGTGGCAGGCTGGACACCGGCCACAACTGTGAGTGGAAACTTCTGAGTGCTGGAACACACACTTACACTGGATCATCTCACAAGAACAGCAAGAAAAAGATATACAGGCAAACAAGCTTCAACATGATCAGAGCACTTAAAAACAAAAAGGTCGTTGGTTTGAATTTTGTCTTGCTAAATCAAATTGGTTTTCTGAAGCATGGCCTCCACATTAATAAGCAGTGTGTGCGGGGCAGAGAGCTGCGGGAATGGAACGAGGAGGAGCCCAAGCAGGAGCTCCGGAAGGATAAAAGGAAAAATTATAACAGCGAAGGACGAGAAATTTTAGCGCCATCTAGTGGTGAGGTTGCGAATAGCAATATAGAGAAGCTGTGGTGGCCGACACAGGACAAAGATGTCATCTTCTATGATTCGATAACAAATGCTACACTAAGACACTTCTCCGCTCCTCAAACACATAAAACAGTATTTATATATAGTTGAGTAAAGAAAAAAGTTATTGTGATAACGTTTATTGTACGTATTATCGCTTATTAAGATATTTCAGACATCTTTTTGAAAAATGACCAATTATTTATTGGTGGGCCACAATTCAAAAGGCCCACAGGTAGCTTCGCCACTGAATGAGGGTATATGGGGCGATTTCAAACACAGCCCTGGACTGAATATGAGCATATTCAGTATTTTCGTCCTATACAAATATATCCCTGCCGCACTCTATCAGGGATAGACCCTGGTGGGCTTTGAACCAAAGTTCAAGTTAATTTCGGCTTGATTCGAACCTACAACCTCCTGCATGTCACAATCTCTTAGGATCCAAAAGCAAAAGAAAGTGATAAACACCAGACTGAGGGCTCATCATATAGACCATCATCCATCTACACAGACACTAAAAAGGACACTTCCCATTTTCATGAGAAAGATTAAGTTTATTTAGTACAAAAGTATTTTAGCATTCACTGACGTGCTTGAGAGACACACATGAAACGATGCTCCAATAACACCTGAAAATATATCAATGCACTGATTTGATGGACATATTTATAATCGCTGTCTGCAGTAAAACAGAATAAACCAAGAAGAATAACTAAAAAGATGAAACAGAAAGAATTTCAATGTTGTCGTACATTTTAACCAGATGTCCATTCATTCATTAAAGTCCAACACCATGCAGTGTGTGTGATGATAGTTTTGAGTTAGGCACACACACACACACACACTGCAGCCACTTTACACCAGGTCTCACTTCCAATAAACTATTTCAGAGCAAAAACACACCATTTTTAACACCGCAGGTAGGCTTATGGGAAATCGATCCACACACACATATAATTGAAACCGTTATGGGTGTCAGTCAAAGGAAAACTGTATCAAAGATATCAAATCGATCTTAATAAGAACAGTATTAATTACATAGTACTTATCAGTATCTATCAGTGATTCATAATTAAATAATTCACCCAGAAAATGAGATTTTCTGGCATCATTCACTCACCTTCATGTTGTTCCAAACCCATATGACTGTTCATAATATATTTCGTTTGTCTCCAGAAGACTGTACTGAAAAAAAGTCTTTCTTCCTCAGTTTAATTAATAGTCATTTTCCGGTACTAATATCTAACAATTCTTAAAGGGATAGTTCACCCAAAAATGAAAATTTGATGTTTATCTGCTTACCCCCAGAGCATCCAAGATGTAGATGACTTTGTTTCTTCAGTAGAACACAAATGATGATTTTTAACTCCAACCGTTGCTGTCTGTCAGTCAAATAATGGGAGTGAATGGGAACTTCTACAATAACAGTAAACAAAACTTGCTTAGACAAGTCCAAATTAAACCCTGCAGCTCGTGACGACACATTGATGTCCTAAGACAAGAAACGATCGGTTTGTGCGAGAAACCGAACAGTATTTATATCATTTTTTACCTCTAATACACCACTATGTCCAACGGCATTCATCACTCGATTCGTTTGGTCTGATCGTGCTCTGACAACAGAAGTGATGTCTCGCTCTCATTGAAGTATATGCACGAGACATCACTGCCGCTGTCAGAGCGCGATCAGACCAAACGAATCGAGTGATGAATGCAGTTGGACATAGGTAGAGGTAAAAAATGATATAAATACTGTTCGGTTTCTCACACAAACCGATCGTTTCGTGTCTTAAGACATCAATGTGTCGTCACGAGCCGCAGGGTTTCATTTGGATTTGTCTGTCGTGTTTTATTTACTCTTATAGTCCAAGTTCCCGCTGACTTGCATTATACGACTGACAGACGGCAGCGGTTGGAGTTAAAAATCATCATTTGTGTTCTACTGATGAAACAAAGTCACCTACATCTTGGATGCGCTGGGGGTAAGCAGATAAACATCAAATTTTCATTTTTGGGTGAACTATCCCTTTAAATTAAGATGCAATAACTTGAGAAGCCAAATGACGTGTTTTTTTTTTTTTTTTAATTAAGTGATTTTATGCTAAAACCAAGAAAACAAAAGTCAGGCAATGGTAAGAAAAATTATCTTGTTATGCATTTAAATTCAGTTTATTTTTCTGACCCCCACTGGCAGATACTTTTTCTTATTTTAAAGTCTTGTTTTCTGAAAAACTATGCTTTTCAAGTAAATGTATCTTGATTTAAGAATGTTTAGATATTTGTTCTGGAAAGCGACTGTTCTACTGAGGAAGAAATCAGTTTTTGCAAGTAATATGGACTACTTTTGTGGGAAACGACGGTGAGTAAACGATGACCATTTTATGTCTGGGTGAACTATTGCTTTCCCTTGTTAGAAAGAGGCTGAACACTACAGCGCAGAAACACATTTGGTCTCTGACTCCTGTACAGCTACTCTAATAGAGTGAACTCTATGGGAGGAGCTACTCAAGACTCCACCCTCTTTAAGCCTGACTCCGCCTCTTACAGCTTGGCTTTGCCTGGCTGCAGCTGCAGGTTTTGAAGTTTCATGGCCATGCCCATGTTTCCAGTGATCTTCAGTTTGCCTTGAAAGAACGCCTGCATGAACGAGGAGACAGAAAGGAGTGATTAATACTGATTTTGAGTAGAAGTATTTTTCTGCCTTTATATGCAACAGTTTAGTCTCTTGTCCATTTAAAAATGCCTGAAAAACAGTGATTTTGAAATTATTATTTGTATCTACTATCAGTAATATTGTATTGATATTCAAATTGCTTCATGTAAAAGCCTCTCAGAAAAAAATGTCAGTTCTTCAAAATTTTTCAAAATTTTCAGTTTTCAAAGCAGAATATGATTTTCTTTTACAATGAAGACACTGATTTTGTTTCGCAGTTGCATTTAAAAAAAAAAAAAACATTATGTAGAAGACATCAGGTGATTTGACTGAATAAATGATTGATTGAATGATTCATTCATTCGTTCGTTCATTTAATGATCGATCGATCAATCATTCAATCAATCAATTAATCGATTCACTGATTGATTCATTGATTGATTCATTGATTGATTGATTCATTGATCAATGAATGCATCAATGAATGATTGATTCTATGCTTCATTCAATCGTTCATTCATTCATTGATTGGTTCATTCATTCATTCAATGAATGAATGAATGAATGAATGAATCAATGAATCAATCAATCAATTATTAATTAATTCATTGGTTCATTCATTCATTCATTCACTTCTTTTGATGACTGAATTGAATGAATGAATCAATCAATGATTTTTATCTGATTAACCTTCACCTTTATTGTGAAGAAGTTTTCAAGGTATCTCCTGATCTGCTCTCTAGTCACAGAAAGACATTTCGTGATATGACTGCATCACAGCAGTGATGAAGAACTTCAATGAGACAGCAGGAGGAATAAACCCTGAAGCGTGTTCAGCGAGTGACTTGATTGTAAGCACTGCACAACCGCGCGCCTCAATGACTGCTAACAGGAAGAGCTCAGGTAGAACTAAAACATGTCAAACACGAGTCACGAGTGAACGTGGTTAATGACTTCTCGTTTCAGTCTGTTCCCAAACATCCTATCCCAGCTTCTTGGATGCAATTATACAATATAAAAATGAATTAAGGCCAGGTAAATATAGCCAGAATTCATGCTGATGGATATTACTAAAAAGTGCAGCGTGAGGAAAACCAAACCTCACTACTTAACCCTTTGATGACCCAACTCTCATTTTCCCCACTCAGTTGTATTTGAAGACATAATGGAGAGATCTGAGAGAAACAGGCTCAAAAAATATCTATAATCAAAATTGTTCTTTATCATGTTTTTGACGGTTTGAGTGGATTAGAATGAACAGTGAATTTTGTTTTGAATTTGCTTTGTGGTGACATAAAATCACAATTTAACACTAGATATGCATGTCCTTAAAAAAAAAAAAAAAAACTTAAATAATAATGAATGCAAAGGTGGTTAAATTATGGAAGCTTGTTTCTTCCACTGAATAAAAAATAAAAAAAGGTATAATTGCGACTTTTTTCCTCACAATTCTGAATTTTTTCTCAGAATTGTGTGATATAAACTTGCAATTGTCATAAAAAGTTTCCTCAGATTTGAACTTTATAAAACTTGCCATTGTTTATTAAATCTTACAATTCTGAAATATATCAGTTTATAGCTTGCAATTCTAACTTAATTTCTCGCAATTGTGAGAAAAGTCAGAATTGCGAGAAAAAAGTCACAATTGTAAATTTATATCTCGCAATTCTGACTTTCTTGTAATTCTGACTTTCTCGCAATTGTGAGTTTATATCATAAAATTCTGAGAAAAGTTGTGAGAAAAAAGTCAAAATTGTGAATTTATATCTTGCAATTTTAAGTTTATATCTCGCAATTCTGACTTTATTTCTCGCAATTGTGAGAAAAGAAGACAGAATTGTGTTTATCTCGCGACTGCAAGAAAAAAGTCAGAATTGCGAATTTATATCTCGCAATTGTGACTATTATTCGCTATTGTAAGTTTATATCTCGCAATTCTGACTTTATTTCTCGCAATTGTGAGTTTGTATCTCGCAATTCTGAGAAAGGAAGACAGAATTGTGTTTATCTCGCAACCGCAAGAAAAAAGTCAGAATTGCGAATTTATATCTCGCAATTGTGACTATTATTCGCTATTGTAAGTTTATATCTCGCAATTCTGACTTTATTTCTCGCAAATGTGAGTTTATCTCTCGCAATTCTGAAGTCAGAATTGTGAGATGTAAACACAATTGTGAGGAAAAAAAAGCAGAATTGTGAGATAAAAAGATTTTTTATTTAGTGGCGGAAACAAGCTTCCTTATTAAATAGATGCCAGAAAGAAAACCAAGTCAAAACTCCATGAATTTGTTAGCAATATGCAAACAAATGCAAGAAAGAAGACCAGTTACTATTCAGCCATCACAATTCATCATACAAACATTACAATGACGTCATCACTGTCTGTTACATTTTGAATGCTGAACATTCTATCAATGGAACTCTTTGGGAAACTTTCACATTTAAATGAAAAGCTGAAAAAAGGCTTAACCCTTTCGATCGTGAGTTTAAAATATTCTAACTGTCCCCCCAGAGTGAGTTTTTTTAAGGCGACCGTTATTTTAGAACGTTCGCCTTTAATGTTTCCATGGCGACGCGTCTTGCGTGTCACGAGCGCTGAATGCAGCAACAATAACACTGTATGACAGATGGATCGCTATTATTTAGTTTTCCTTTTTTATTTAAAATATTCGCAAAATTGCTTACCATGTCATCAACTATCTGATATTCCGATTCTCAAATATGTGTAAGTGAGTGTGCTTTGTCGTTTTAAAACCTTTATAAATGATCTTTATCTTGATCTATAATGCGAGATGGGCGCCGCCATCTTAGTTTGCGCTGCAGTTCACAAGAGTCCTGTCAGTCGGATTACAGCAGGTTAATTCATCATTTTCTTCCGAAATATATGCAAGTAAGTGGCTGGTGAACTGGAAGAATAATAGAGTAAACTTTATAGTTACTTAGGCCCATTATGTGTGTCTGATATGAATAAATGTCGCCAAATTATATTTGTTATTGCTGCTTCCACTGATGTCGGACATCAATGTGTAAATTATAAACGCTTAATGTATTGTTTTAATGGTGCTTATGCATATTTAAATGTCTGAAACCTTAAAATAAACATTATGTGCCTGAAAACACTGCATAGCTGTGATATATGACAAGAGCTGCGCGCGTCCGTCTTGTAGCCAGAGCGCGAAAGCACAATTTGAATCTGGCAGTTATGTGACGTCGCTGAACGTTCGAAATCCCATATGTGGTACCGTACGCCCAGGGGCACTGAAATAAAAATCCCATATGTGGGACCGTACCGCTCAAAGGGTTAAATGTGAGATTAACGGCACTTTTTATAGTTTAGTTTTTATTGTGTATAGTTGTTGACCTATATTTCCCAAATATTAAAAGATAAATATCTTACAATAACCAAACAGGTTGAATGGTTAAAAATCACGAATGCAGTCAACACTACAATATTTAAAAAAAAAAAAAAAAAAAAAAATCACTACAATTAAATATTAAGAGATCCAAACATTTAGAGCATATTTAAAAAGTGTCTCCTGCTAAAAACAAAACAAAACATTTGTGATCTTGGCTACTGAACCAGTTGAGCATCGCCAGGTTAAATGGTCTCACTTGAGCTAGTTGATGTGTAATGGGTCAAAAATGTCTTTCACTCCATCTGTGGCTTTTCCATGAAGGGTGAGGAGCTTAGATTAGAGGAAGCGTGGAAACTGGAAGGCATGGAAACTTGCTCTGATCCAGACGGGAGGCCGCACAATCTCTCTCTCTCAACATGGGCCAATAGCATTAGTAAAAGGAGAGAGAGGGGGAAAGTGTGTTTTTGAGCGTCTGGAGAAATTATTCATGGAAAACAGTAGGTGGGTTTAAGACAATGTACAAAAGGAGGGTGGAAGCTACACAATGCTCAAACTTGAGGTCCCTGAAAAGACAGACCTTGAAAAACCAAATAAGAGCGCATTTGAGGCTAAAAACAATACTGCTTTGAATTCACCACCATATGCAGGTGCAGCTCTTACTGCAAACCTACGCAAGACAGTGTCAAAGAAAGAAAAACACCGGGGTTATGTGGGATGAGTCTCTGTGGTTAATCCAAACGGGAAAACTGAGACCGCGATCAGCCAAAATCATAATTATAACCATACAAACCACTTGGAAATGTTAAGAGATCTGCTTTTGCAGCCATTCCCACTCTTTTAAAGACATTATTTTCAAGGATTTTATTTTATGCAACATATGCTTAAAAGTCGGGATGAAATGACATTCGCGACCTATTTGACTTGTATAATTTGACGTGCACTACCGTTCAATAACTCGGGGTCAGTCAGATTTTGTAGATTTTTTTTTTTTTTTTTACAGTCTAGCTTGTAACTGAAAAATTGGATAGATGAATCATTTTATTTGAGGTACAGTCATAGGGTTGTTTTGGTGATTTGGCTTCATCACTACTTACGGTCTGTGGATTCATCTTTCCAGTCATGAGGTCTAGTAGGTCAGAGTCGGCCATGGCAATAGTGCAGTCTGCTTTCTTTTCTGAGAAACACAAAAGGAGAACACTGAAGAGCACAATATACTTTAAGAGAAATCGAAAAACAAACTGGTGTGACGTCATTTCGTCAAAATCAAGCCAAAACGAAGTTTGAGTTTGAAACAGTGTTCAATTTTAACAGCATATTTTTGATTTAGTTTCAGTCATAGTCTTTTGACTAAAATGCCATTTAGTTTTAGTCATACTTAAGCCATGTGAATTGTTTTAGTCAACTAAAATCAAATGGGTTTAGTTCAATTGTAATGCATCAATTAAGCATTTCTCTAAACTCATTATATACACCTGGAGAAAACATCTAGTAACCTGTTAATATGAATATAGATATATAGATATAACAGATATAACCGCTGTGACAAATAACATGTCTTTATTTAACTTAAAATTAAATAAAACCACTTCTCGTAAAGAAAACACATGGTATTTTCAATTATTATTTATGCATTCTTTATAACAACCTGCATTCAACATTCTTCATTCTTTCAAGCAGACATATTTATTTGTATTAATTAAATATAGATTAATCCTTATTAAAGTTATTAGAGTTATTCAGTCAAGAGCAGTGAGTGATTTTCTCTTTCTTTTGTTGTTTGATTAACATTAATGACGGAAAGCGGCAGGTTTATTAGACTGCCATCACTTTAAGATCGAATGCACAGGTCCAATATACTGATACACATTGGATATTCTCCCAACTGTTTATTTTCACTTAAGACATAACCAACTGAGTTTAGATGAATTCTCACCAAAAACTGATATTTTGACATAATTTTGTATTTGTCTGTTCAAGCATGAAAAGTCACGAAAGAGAGTTCAATTCTGTACTAGTGTGCTGAGAGGCAGCTTTCTGTGTGCACAGAAAACCGTACAGAGTTTCCATATTGTCTGCTCTTCTCTTTCTCCCAGATATTAACATTTTTGAATATTTTATGAGACATGCAGCAAGTGTATGCCAATGGCGTTGCGACAGTGTATTGCTAAAAAGGATTGCTAACATTTTTACCCCAGTGAAGTACTAGTGAAAAAAAGAACTTCACCATGGGGATATTGGTGCCTATATGGGCAAAATTTATGGAAGCATGTTTTCGCCACTAAATAAAAAAATAAAAAAGGTAATTGCAACCTATTCCTCTCACAATTCTGACTTTTTTCTCCCAATTTGCGAGTTTATAACATGCAATACTGACTTTATAACTCGCAATTCAGACTTTATATCATGCAATTTTGACTTTATAACTCGCAATTTCGATTTTATAACACATAATTCTGACTTTATAACTCGCAATTTCGACTTTATAACATGTAATTCTGACTTTATATCTCGCAATTCTGACTTTAAAACTTGCAATTCTGAATTTATAACTCGCAATTCTGACTTTAAAACTCGCAATTCTGACTTTAAAACTTGCAATTCCTACTTTATAACTGACAATTCTGACTTTATATCTCACAATTCTGACTTTATATCACACAATTCTGACTTTATATCACACAATTCTGACTTTATTTCATGCAATTCTGACTTTATATCACACAATTCTGACTTTATATCACACAATTCTGACTTTATTTCATGCAATTCTGACTTTATATCACACAATTCTGACTTTATATCACACAATTCTGACTTTATTTCATGCAATTCTGACTTTATATCACACAATTCTGACTTTATATCACACAATTCTGACTTTATTTCATGCAATTCTGACTTTATATCACACAATTCTGACTTTATTTCATGCAATTCTGAATTTATAACTCGCAATTCTGAATTTATAACTCGCAATTCTGACTTTAAAACTCGCAATTCTGACTTTATATCTCGCAATTCTGACTTTATATCATGCAATTCTGAATTTATATCTCGCGATTCCGACTTTATATCTCGCAATTCTGACTTTATAACTTGCAATTCTGACTTTAAAACTCGCAATTCCGACTTTATATCTCGCAATTCCGACTTTATATCTCGCAATTCCGAATTTATATCTCACAATTCTGACTTTATATCATGCAATTCTGAATTTATATCTCGCGATTCCGACTTTATATCTCGCAATTCTGTCTTTAAAACTTGCAATTCTGACTTTAAAACTCACAATTCCGACTTTATATCTCGCAATTCCGACTTTATATCTCGCAATTCCGAATTTATATCTCACAATTCTGACTTTATATCATGCAATTCTGAATTTATAACTCACAATTCTGAATTTATATCTCGCAATTCTGACTTTATAACTTACAATTCCGACTCGCAATTGTGAGTTTATAACTTGCAATTTTGAGAAAAAAAAGTCAGAATTGTGAGATAAACTTGCAATTACCCTTATTCCATGGTGGAAACAAGCTTCCATAAAAACTAACAGGAGTGAGAGGTAAAAATATTTGTGAGCCTGAACAATGCAGCCAGACAATGCAGCTCATCACCTGTTGGTTTGGTGTCTTTAGCTCTTGTTACACAACGAATCAGAATCCAGCATGTGTGAGTGGCTTTGATCCTGGTCATTAGACCGAACACACACTCTCACTTATTTTCATTTCCTCTCATCCTTCACACTAATCTCATGGCTGTGGCCATACACACACACACACACACACACAAATAGAGGGTATGCACAGACATCACTTTCCCGCCGGAAACGCTTCCTCATCCGAACTTATTTAGGGGCCGATTTAATAGGGGACGCTGCAAAAACGGAGTAAAAAAGATGATCTTCTTAAAGGCAATTACTCAATACTGATCCTTACAACTTAGCAAAGAACCAGTGCTCCCTATGGCCAGGAGTTGGGATTCATGACATTTACATGCATCTGATTTCACTTATATCATTGTTAAATATCATACCAAAAACTTGTTAAAGCACAAAGGCATTACAGACTCAACATTGTAACTTTCTGTAAAGCTGCTTGGAATCAGTGTGTATTTTGAATGTTAATAAATTTGACTTGACGCTTGGTCGTACTTCAAGATGGGATAAAAGTGATGAGGACATCCATCCATCCATCCATCCACTTGCTTTGTAAGAAAAACTGGGTTTGTCTAACAATATCTAACCATCCCTTTTTATAGAACACGAGGCTCATCATAATGGATGTTTTTTAATAAACGCTGACAAAAAAAAAAAAAAAAAAACATTTTGGGGATGTGTGTGTTCTGATAACGGTTCGTGCTTTTCCGTAAGATGTGAAAATGTCAAACTTCTACTGGGTAAAAGGTATTAAACCTCTCCTTCAACCTTAGAGCTATTTTCACATAAACTAACTACACCTGGTGCGATGCGTTCAGCCCGAGACATTGATGATGAACTAGGAAATGTCAGCTGTTCACAGCATCTGCAACCTCGGGTTTATAACACACTTACCAGCATCATTGTGAACAGAGCCTTTTCCGTTCTTAACATCAACGATCCAGGTGGCTTCCTTTCCGTCCGGCCCGTCCTTTACCTTGAAGGCAAACACACCTCCGATCTTCTTCACAAACTGCTCTCCATCCTGCACACACACACACACACAGGTCATCGGTTGCACACCCACCAAAAACTGTGTGAACCGCAGCTAAACTGAAATGTAGAGATAACATTTTGTCCCCTCAAACAGATATGAATGTGTAAATTTTATTTTGAGCCATTTATTTATATACATTATATGATAACACTTTACAGTAAGGTTTCATTAGTTAAGTACATTAGTTAACATAACCCAAGTATGAACAGCATTTATTAATCTTAGTTAATGTTAATCTCAACATTTACTACTATTCAAAGTTGTATCTGTTAATTAATATTAGTTAATGCACTGTGAACTAACATTAACAAAGGATAATAAATGCTGTAAATATGTATTGCTCATTGTTTATG
Organism: Megalobrama amblycephala; assembly: GCF_018812025.1. Classification (NCBI taxonomy): domain Eukaryota; kingdom Metazoa; phylum Chordata; class Actinopteri; order Cypriniformes; family Xenocyprididae; genus Megalobrama; species Megalobrama amblycephala. Next base: position 6,308,044 of record NC_063067.1, on the reverse strand, counting down.
TTAGTTAATGCATTAACTAGGGCTCTCACGCAGCAAAAAAATAATTTAATTAATTACACAATTAATTGATCAGAAATGAAATCGCACATCAAATTTGGTTGAGAAATTACCTGCAAAAGGTAATTTTTGGGTGAACTATCCCTTTAATAGTTTTTTATTAATATGGGAAAATTATTTTTTTTTTTAATGAAATGATACTCTAAATAAGAAATTAAAACTGCCAGTAGGTGGCGGTAAATGTCTAAATGAGTAGATCATTGAGTCATTCGTTCATTTGATTCATTCAAATAGTTGATTAATTCAGGAATGAAGTAAACGGCTCTCTTTATGAATGAACCATTGAATCATTGATTCACTCGACTGATTCGCTCAAAACGCGGATTCATTCAGAAACTAAACACCACTGTGTGTTGTGCGTTTCTGAGTTTCAGCGAAAGAGTAACTTCTGACCCGACGCATGACGCATTGACGAATGCGGAAGCACAGAGGAGAGAGCAAATCAAAACACCGGTCACGAATCAGAAGTCTAAATCGATCATTTTTAAAGAGAAATGTCGGAGGATTTCAATATAAGAGAAGAGGCCCTATTTGTTTGAACCGCGAGATGCATCTAAGCTTACGATACTCCTGCATCCTGCGTCATACTTCGCATCAGGGGTTACTCATTTGTGCTAACTCAACTTGTGTAGGCCTTCTGCCGGAAGCTAGTTATTTTAAGTTTTAAATATGGATATTTTTCTTACACAAACCGATTGCTTCACTTCAGAAGGCCTTTCTTAACTCCCTGGAGCTGTATGGATTACTTTTATGATGGATGGATGCACTTTTTCTACTTCAAATTCAGGAGCGCCATTCACTATCATTATAAAGCTTGGAAGAGCCAGGATATTTTTTAAAGGTGCCCTAGATTCAAAAATTTAATTTACCTCAGCATAGTTGAATAACAAGTGTTCAGTACATGGAAATGACATACAGTGAGTCTCAAACTCCATTGTTTCCTTGTTCTTGTGTAAATCTCATTTGTTTAAAAGACCTCCGAAGAACAGGCGAATCTCAACATAACACCGACTGTTACGTAACAGTCGGGATCATTAATATGTATGACCCCAATATTTGCATATGCCAGCTCATGTTCTAGGCATTACACAAGGGCAGCCAGTATTAACGTCTGGATCTGTGCACAGCTGAATCATCAGACTAGATAAGCAAGCAAGAACAATAGCGAAAAATGGCAGATGGAGCAATAATAACTGACATGATCCATGATATCATGATATTTTTAGTGATGTTTGTAAATTGTCTTTATAAATGTTTCGTTAGCATGTTGCTAATGTACTGTTAAATGTGGTTAAAGTTACCATCGTTTATTACTGTATTCACGGAGACAAGAGAGCTGTCGTTATTTTCATTTTTAAACACTTGCAGTCTGTATAATTCATAAACACAACTTCATTCTTTATAAATCTCTCCAACAGTGTGTAATGTTAGCTTTAGTCACGGAGCACTATCAAACTCATTCAGAATCAAATGTAAACATCCAAATAAATACCATACTTACGCGATTAGACATGCTGCATGACGAACACTTTGTAAAGATCCATTTTGAGGGTTATATTAGCTGTGTGAACTTTGTTTATGCTGTTTAAGGCAAGCGCGAGCTCTTGGGGCGTGGAGCACGAGATTTAAAGGGGCCGCGTACCCTGAATCAGCGCATTTATAATGATAGGCAGTTAAAAAAATTAATTAAAAAAAACTATGGGGTATTTTGAGCTGAAACTTCACAGACACATTCAGGGGACACCTTAGACTTATATTACATCTTTTGAAAACATGTTCTTCGGCACCTTTAATATATCTCAGATTGTGTTCGTCTAAAAGAAGATAGTCATATACACCTAGGATGGCTTGAGGATGAGTAAATCATGGGGTAATTTTAACCTTGAAAACAGACAATGAAACAGTAACAAACACTTGCATTGCATACAAACAACATTTCCATCATATTTGTTACTTGCTGGCTTTTTACACAAACAAATACAGTCATAAAACAGCTGAAAAACAACAGCGAAATGTGGCGCATAAACCGTCTCGCTCAGCCTTCCTGCCTGGGTGAGTGAAACATTAAATTTCCTTGTAAAATTACACACTGCATTGCAGAGTGTAATGGAGCAAAACTGATTTGAAAGCGCATCGGTTTTCCCCCAGAGTACTTCTGTTGTGTAACAGGCTGTTATTTGAGTAATTTTTTTTTGGCAGAAGCTGAAATGTGGCTGATAGTGAGATTATCAGTGTCTCGCCTCTCAAGAGGGTGACAGTGTCACCGATGAACAATAACAAATATGCATCTTTTATCTGCCTCTAACAGAACCCAGACTGAATCTGAATACGGCCGAGGCACTGATGAATAAACGAGGGCTTTAAATGGATAGTTCAAACAAAAATTAAAATTGCCATCGCTTACTCACCCTTATGTGGTTCCCAACCCATCCGAAAGGATACAACAACACTACACAATATATTTTGCAAAGATATTATGGTTGTTTTTACTATCAAGCTCCAATAAGACAGCATAAAAGTAGTCGATACAACTTATATTACAAGTTATCTGAATTCATACTGTCTTTCAGAGAAAAAAAGATTTTAAAAATGTTAATATGATGTTTTTAACATATCTTTTACATTAACCTAATTTGATAATTTCATTCTGCTTTCTAAAGACTGGTCAGAAAACAATTAATTGCAGATTATTTTATTTATTTTATTTTATTTAAAGATGTTAATTGCAATTATTTTATTTTATTTTATTTTATTGTTTCATTATAATTATTTATAATTATAAAAAATGAAAAAAAAAACTACATACAGTTTAATGGAAAAAAAAATAAATATAATTACTAACTGTTAATATTCATTTGCATGATAGTTAAAAAAAATCTATTATTTAATTCTGGACACAAAATTAAATGTTGTCTTTAACATATAAGAAATATTTTTCTCACATAGAATAAATGTATTTAATGTAAGATAATAGATGCTTTTATATTTCAGGAAGAAGTTTGAAAACCCCTGATATAAACTTTGCTTATTTATTTGATTTTTGTAGCTTAACATTATTTACACACTGCCGTTCAAGTTTGGAGTCGGTAAATCTCTTCTGCTCACTAAGGCTGCATTTATTTGATTACAAAAAAAAAAAAAAAAAAGACTATAAAAACAAAAATATTGTGAAATATTATTATAATTTAAAATAATTGTTTTCTATTAGAAAATATTTTAAAATGTAATTTATTCCTGTGATCAAACCTGGATTTTTTTTATTATTATTTATTTATTTAATATGGACATAGCAATAACATTGGACAAACCAGATGCATTGTTTAAAGTGTTATAGCACATATGCTAATTTTCAACACCTGTCCATAGGGACTTTTTTAACAGAAAAAAAACAAAAAAACACATTATTAAACAAAACACGGCACAGTTTACACATGAGAACAACTTTGGCCCGATTTAAGCCACTTTTTGAGCTCTCTGGTGAAGATATTAATATTGCTCTGTAATTTGAATCCTGTGGGGAGAGAGTTCCATAGTGTCGCCCCTCTAAAAGAGAAGCTAGACTGTCCAAAAGATGTTCTAAACTTCGGGAGCACACAATCCCCACTAACTGAGGCTCTGGTGGAAAGTCTAAAAGAGCCCCGACGCCTCTCCATGAGGCCAGAGATCAGTGGTGACACACAGTTGTTCAAACATTTAAAAGTCAATTTCAAAATACTAAAATTTACAAAATTTTCAAAGGTAAAAAGCTTATGCTTTTGTATGATATCACAATGATGCCATCTCATTGGTTTTTTGTCAAATATCTTAATTGCCTGTTTATATAGAGCAATAACTGGTTTCAAAGTGGACATTGATGTTTGTGACCATGCTGTTATACAGTATGACAAATGTGAAAAAACCATTGCATGCATAAACAATAAAGCCTAATAATAAAGCTAAATTTAGCATCATTACTCCAGTGTTCAATGTCACATAATAATCCGAAACTTTTGAACAGTAGTTTATGTATGCATGTGTGTGTGTGTGTGTGTGTGTGTGTGTGTATATATATATACACATTCCTATTTTTTTTCCTTCAATGTATGGAAAAATATGTGGAAAATAACTATTCCTGTAAACTCAGCGGGTAAAGGCACTGTCATGCCTCGATTTGAGGTATTACGCAGGTCATGAAACAGCAGATTGAGGAGGGGATGGACACATATATTGCAGATTCATCAAAGTATGTGATACACATGAAATTACATGAAAAGATCGTCTAGATCGGACTGAGGGATTTGGGTTTAATGAAATGATGATCCTTTCAGCACCCAATAACTTTGCAGTCTGAACAAAAAGCTTTCACACAAGCCAGCGGGGAAAAACAGGCCTGACAGCGGATCATCGCTGACATGATTAAAGCTGGGTAATAACCCGAATTCAGATCCATCTTGATGTAGCCTCAGGCAGAGATGCTGAGGCGTTAAGAGGCTTTACCACTACAGCCAACAAATTCAGATAAATTAACCCGAGCAGCCTTCTCGTACCTCATGCAGCTTTTTATTGATCTCCTGGAAGACAGCGTGAGCTTTGAAGCCTTCTAGACCTGAGGATGCGCTGGTCAACAGCGCCTGGATCCGTGGAGAGCTGGGAATGAAAGATATACACACATGAAAGACACACTCAGAAAGAAAATATGTTTCAAGGAATAATTCACCCTGAGGGTTCTTCTGTGTGATCCACACACTCTCAGAAAAAAGGTACAAAAGCTGTCACTGGGGAGCCACCCTTTGTACCTAAAGAGTGCATATTAGTACCTAAATGATACACATTAAAAAAGCTTTTGTACCTTTTTTTCCTGAGAAAGTTGTACAGATATGGAACTGATATGAGGATGATTTTGGGGTGAACTATCCCTTTAAGAAGTAACATGGCTTATATCTCGCAATTCTGACTTTATATCTCGCAATTCTGACTTTATATCTCGCAATTCTGACTTTATATCTCGCAATTCTGACTTTATAACTTGCGATTTTGACTTTATAACTCGCAATTCTGACTTTATATCACGCAATTCTGACTTTATAACTCGCAATTCTGACTTTATATCTCGCAAATCTGACTTTATATCTCGCAATTCTGACTTTATATCATGCAATTCTGACTTTATAACTCGCAATTCTGACTTTATATCTTGCAATTCTGACTTTATATCTCGCAATTCTGACTTTATATCTCGCGATTCTGACTTTATATCACGCGATTCTGACTTTATATCTCGCGATTCTGACTTTATAACTCACAATTCTGACTTTATATCTCGCAATTCTGACTTTATATCTCGCGATTCTGACTTTATATCTCGCAATTCTGACTTTATAACTCGCGATTCTGACTTTATATCACGCAATTCTGACTTTATATCACACGATTCTGACTTTATATCTCGCAATTCTGACTTTATATCACGCGATTCTGACTTTATATCACGCGATTCTGACTTTATATCACACGATTCTGACTTTATATCTCGCAATTCTGACTTTATATCTCGCAATTCTGACTTTATATCTCGCGATTCTGACTTTATAACTCACAATTCTGACTTTATAACTCACAATTCTGACTTTATAACTCGCAATTCTGACTTTATATCACGCAATTCTGACTTTATAACTCACGATTCTGACTTTATATCACGCATCACGCAATTCTGACTTTATAACTCGCGATTCTGACTTTATATCACGCGATTCTGACTTTATATCACGCGATTCTGACTTTATAACTCGCAATTCTGACTTTATATCTCGCAATTCTGACTTTATATCTCGCGATTCTGACTTTATAACTCACAATTCTGACTTTATAACTCGCGATTCTGACTTTATATCATTCGCGATTCTGACTTTATATCACGCGATTCTGACTTTATATCTCGCGATTCTGACTTTATATCTCGCGATTCTGACTTTATAACTCACAATTCTGACTTTATAACTCACAATTCTGACTTTATAACTCGCAATTCTGACTTTATATCACGCAATTCTGACTTTATATCACGCGATTCTGACTTTATATCACGCGATTCTGACTTTATATCACGCAATTCTGACTTTATATCTCGCAATTCTGACTTTATATCTCGCAATTCTGACTTTATAACTCACAATTCTGACTTTATAACTCGCGATTCTGACTTTATATCACGCAATTCTGACTTTATATCACGCGATTCTGACTTTATATCACGCGATTCTGACTTTATATCTCGCAATTCTGACTTTATATCTCGCGATTCTGACTTTATATCTCGCGATTCTGACTTTATATCTCGCGATTCTGACTTTATAACTCACAATTCTGACTTTATATCACGCAATTCTGACTTTATAACTCACGATTCTGACTTTATATCACGCATCACGCAATTCTGACTTTATAACTCGCGATTCTGACTTTATATCACGCGATTCTGACTTTATATCACGCAATTCTGACTTTATATCTCGCAATTCTGACTTTATATCTCGCGATTCTGACTTTATATCTCGCGATTCTGACTTTATAACTCACAATTCTGACTTCATAACTCGCAATTCTGACTTTATATCACGCAATTCTGACTTTATAACTCACAATTCTGACTTTATAACTCACAATTCTGACTTTATAACTCACAATTCTGACTTTATATCACGCGATTCTGACTTTATATCACGCGATTCTGACTTTATATCACGCGATTCTGACTTTATATCTCGCGATTCTGACTTTATAACTCACAATTCTGACTTCATAACTCGCAATTCTGACTTTATATCACGCAATTCTGACTTTATAACTCACGATTCTGACTTTATATCACGCATCACGCAATTCTGACTTTATAACTCGCGATTCTGACTTTATATCACGCGATTCTGACTTTATATCACGCAATTCTGACTTTATATCTCGCAATTCTGACTTTATATCTCGCGATTCTGACTTTATATCTCGCGATTCTGACTTTATAACTCACAATTCTGACTTTATAACTCGCGATTCTGACTTTATATCACGCAATTCTGACTTTATATCACGCGATTCTGACTTTATATCACGCGATTCTGACTTTATATCTCGCAATTCTGACTTTATATCTCGCGATTCTGACTTTATATCTCGCGATTCTGACTTTATAACTCGCGATTCTGACATTATAACTCACGATTCTGACTTTATATCACGCATCACGCAATTCTGACTTTATATCACGCAATTCTGAGAAAAAAAGTCAGAATTGCGAGATGTAAACTCACAATTGTGAGAAAAAAGTCACAATTACCTTTTTATTTTTCATTCAGTGGAAACCAGCTTCCATACAGTTTTGAATCCAGTCAGCTTCATATTCTGATCTCTCCACAATACTTTCCTCTCTCTCTCCCTCTCTCTCTCTCCATTCTGTCATAAAGACATTAAACCCCAAATATACTCAATCTAAAATAAGCAATGGAGCTGTTTTAAGTTCAGTACAAATATTTAAGCACAGGAAGACATCCAGACATCCAGACACCCAGATCTCTGGACAAACTGATCTCACAACACACGTGGAGTTACTCAGAGACTTTCCTCACATAAACATGCTGGAGACAGCAAGATAAAAACAACAAGCTCTTCAACAAGTTACACAAATGTTCTTTTGGATATCAAGAACAATTTCACGACCTTGGATGTTTTCTCATGGGTGAAACACAGAAAAAAAAATACATTTTTAAATGAAAATATAACACCATTGCACTGTTACAGTGCATTTTAGGTGCTTAATTTGTCTCATTCCTAAGAATTTAGACTGATTTGAGCTCTAATAAACCAAAAATCCCTTTCAATCATTGGATCAATGCATAAAAACCATCTGGATATTTCATATTAGCAAATCAAAAACAGAAATCCTGTAATAAATGGCTCACACATGTAAATGACCTACATAAGCTGCTGTCACACTCTCTCAGCTCTGCAGAATTATTAAACACACGGTGTGATTATTATCACATAATGATTGTAAACACAGGTCTCATCATCATCATCATCATCATCCTCACCTTGACACCTGAGGGACACGCATTGTTCGTGAAGATGAACTGCAGATAGACAGGTGATCACAAGGCCGCTGGCACTCGAACAATCGGCGATACATTCGTTATCCGAACGCTACTTCCGTGTTCTGTGGCCATGAGCCAGACCTGAATAATCAAACACTGATTGAGAAACAAAATAAGTGTGACGTTTTTATTCGCATGTAAGGGGACCCACGGTGTATGTAGATAGAACATAACGGTTCATAAGGTCTTTACACCACTGAAAATGCATTTTATATTGCATTTATCCTCCTAAATATCACAAACTGGACCTTTAACTCTATCTATCACAGAAGATAGAAAAATATTGATTGGCTAATTTTGGGATGGCATGCTAGCTTAGCAACATAATTTTTTATATATTATTTATTTATTATTATATGAATTATTTCTTTGCATAGTTCACAAAGAAATAACAATTAGCACTGCAAGAAGGGGAAAAAGGCACCTCAGAGCAAAAAACACAACCATCCCTTGTCAAAAAATCCTATTGGAATTTCATTTTATCCTTTAGGATCTTGTTGGATTCTTAGAATCTGATATATTTGAATGGAATTTCACTACTTTACACACACATATATATATATATATATATATATATATATATATATATATATATATATATATATATATATATATACTTTATAATGGTGTTATTCTTGTTGAGCAAGAAATATTCTTATGAATTAAGAATTTACTATAAAACATTAATGAAGATGTTCAATAGCATTATTAGCCTACCACTTGTCTTTCTATGATATTTGCTATTGATAATGATAAATTACCTCAAAATTACAAAAAGAGGTTCACAAAAAGAGTATGTTTACACTGTTTCTAGGTTATATTCTTTTAAAGCTAGCTGGCGGGAGGGTTTGATTTAACAGAATAAATAATTTTGTTTTGTTTTGGTATATTGCACACATTTTCGTCATGCATTTCGTCATGCATATGAAGTTTAAATAAGTTTCGTAGGTATTGACTTAGGGGATATGTTAAATGCGACTACCTGTAAGTTTTAAAGAAGAGACGGCAAGTTATAACACACACACACACACACACACACACACACACTCCCTCAGAGTCTGCGAGAAAACAGAAGATGGCCTTTGCTGCCTTCTGCCGGTCAGATATGATTATTCCCATTCTTAATAAATCTGCTATCTCACTTTTAAACAACTGATTTTCCACGTGACTAATCACTCGTCGGAATGCCTTTCTCATGGTTTGTCTATATTAATTTTATCAAATTAAATACTGGACTATAAAACGTCATTTCCTCTGTAACTTCACATGACAGGGAAAGACAACGATTTTGGAACATGAAATTCAAATTTTATTTAAAATCTAATATAAAAACATTTTGTAAACAAACCGGAACTGTTTATCACAGCTTCACAGCGCATGGCAATAATATCGTTGTTACACTTATTCCTCCTGCGTTTACAGTTGAAATTGAATAAGAAGACAGAACAGCCGTTGAAAATTTAAATATTTATAACGGTCACAGCGACCCGAACGTGTCACTGTCACGTGATGTTTGAATGAGGCATTTATAAATCCTACGCATATATTTAATGTTAACGATTACACTCCTCAAGTGTAGAGCAAAAATTAAATTACATTTAAATAAATACGCTTCAATGGAGGATTGGGAATTTGAGCCATAAAGCGCCCCCTGCAGGCAGAACTCCTCTGTGCCTCATAGGAAACCGTTATTTGCGCCAACGTTATTTACGCACACGTCAGTTTTCGGTGTTGTTTGGCGTTTAAATCGATAGTGAAAATGTCTAATTCAGTAATTTCAGTCATTTCCAGGTTTTTGGAGGAGTACGCGTCCAGCACGCCGAATAAACTGAAGGTGGTAGACGCGTATCATGATGACAGGGGCGCTGCAGTTTCTTTATTGTTTATTAGTCGGGACGTTTCCGTTCAACAGCTTTCTATCTGGTTTCATATCGTGCGTTGGGTCGTTTATTCTCGCAGGTAGGACTAATTGATGCATTGTTGTTATTTCGTTATTTGTTTATGGACACAATAACTATCCAGTTTTGCCATTACAATATGGTTTGTTAATTTTTGGGTTAGCCTAAATCGAAATAAGTTCTTTACTAATTATTTAAATTGCATTTTGATGATTTTCAATGACATGACTCCATCTCTACTGCAGGTAATTTATTTATTCTTGTTATTTAGTTATTTAGTTGTCTAATGTTGGCATTACAGGATTAGTATCAAATTTTCATGTTGCGATTAATTGCAGAAGCTTTTATCACAGTATTGAAATAAGTTGCAAAAAGAAAGTGTTGTCATTTAACAGGTTTAAGAACTCTTTGTAATAACAAAAAGAATTCTGAATGTTTAAATACAACAATACAATACACCAAAAATAGATAAAGTAAAATTGTTCAAACAGATTAAAGTGCAAAAGAATTAGGCTATAACGAGGTAACATTTTACAATAAGGTCTCATTATTTAATGCATTAACTAAGATTGAGCAATAGCTACATTTGTTACAGAAAGTATTACTTTTTTGTTAATGTTAGTTAAGAAATACAACTGATAATTGTTAGTTTTATCTCAGGTCCATTAAATAAGTTCTTTTGATTTTAGTAATGTTATTAAACAGTAAATAAGAAATTAACATTAACTAAGAATAATTAATGCTTTATATGTATTTTTCATTGTCAGTTTGGTAATAATGAGTTAACATGTTAACTAATGAAGCCGTATGTCTCAAAGTTTTACTGAACAATAACACATAATCATTACTGCATGTTGTAGTCCAGATTAAAATATAAAAATGTTTAAGTTTGAAAATAAATAGCCTATTAAGTCTTTAAGTCATTAAGTATTTGGTGCTGTGATGAACAACACTGAGATTACAAAAAAATTAATGGCTGTTTGAAGCATTTTAAAAACTTCACTAGCGCAGTTGCTTTGTTTGCGGGGTTTCCGGGGTAACCACTGCATTTCTGCTGTTCCATTAGCGCCCTCTGCTGTCTGCTCTCATGCTGTCTCTTTCACTCGTTCCGCCATGTGCTTCTCGTGCACGTTGGGCTTTTTAACATCTGAGTGTGCGTCCCTTTGACGCAGAATATAGCTGTGTTGTGCATTTTATACGGTTGATGGGGAAAGTATTCTTAAATGCATTATAATAATTTTAATAATTGTTAATAAATTATCATTTACGGTTCCCATGATAACAATATCGTGCATATTCATTATCGTGATATATCACATTACCGAATATCGGCACATGTCTGTACAGGATGGTTTTTTTTTTTTTGGTGTATGTGTGTTGTTATTATTTAGAAATTATTCATTTATAAATTACTTACTACATTACATTTAGTACATATATAAAGTACTTATTTATCCCTTTATTTGTACTGCATTTGAATGATTTTCAATAACATGTCTCCATCTCTTCTTCAGTGTGTCTGAGAATCCAGATTAATCCTCAGAATAAAGGCGAGTTCTTGTCCATCTCTCCAGAGAGAGCCTTTGCTGACTTCCTGTTCGCCCACACTGTTCTTCATTTGGTTGTTATTAATTTCATTGGTTAAGTGTCCACGTGTGCTTATAAAAAGGTAAAGAAAATAGTTTATAATAACAGTTTGCTGTATCTGGCCTTAGGAATAGGGTGCACTATTTGTGCTATTTGCAATTTAAGTGTGTATTATTACATTTTGTACATAATACAAACCTCTTGTACATAATACAGCAATGTTGGCCAGAATCTATAGTTTTGCATTGTATTAAACCATTTATAGTGATTATATTTGGTTTTGCCTCATTTTAAATGTTTTCTTACACATGTTTATTAATGAATTTCCTTCTCTTCATGCAGATTGATTGAGGAATGACCAAACCTGGAATGCATATGCATCTTAGAGGAAGCAGAGAAGAAAATTCATGTATTTTCTCCCATCCGCTGACATGCAGCTCCTGCAAACCTTATCAAATTTTCCAACACTGCATGTGACAAATCCTGAAACTGGACATGACTAAATAAATAATATCTTGGGCCCTGTTCCCTCCCAATAATCAGTGATGATTGAAGAGTATTCAGTCCGTCTGATATATTTTCATTCAAACAAACATGTTTGTACATGTTTCATTATAAGTATTATACAGATATATATTTTTTGTTTTATTAAAAAATAAATAATAATAAACCATGTTGACTTATGTTGTCTGTGGCCAGAACATATGTGACCCTGGACCACAAAACCAGTCATTGTGTGGGTCAAAATTATCGACTTTTAGGATATTAAGTAAAAGATCATGTTCCATGAAGATATTTTGTAAATTGCCTACAGTAAATATGTCAAAAATGTATTTTTGTGAGTGGATAAGCATTGCTAAGGACTTCTAAAGGCGATTTTCTCAATATTTTGATTTTTTTTTTTTTTGCACCCTCAGATTCCAGATTTTCAAATAGTTGTATCTTGGCCAAATATTGTCCTATCCTTTCAAACAAAAAAATGGTTTTGTGGTCTAAAGAACAGCTAACTGTTATATGGATACAACTAACTTAGCTATCGGATACACAAAGCATTCAATAGTGCATCAAATAATCCAGGAACAAAATAGTTAAAAAGCATTCCTGTAGCTCATCTGACACAAAGGTCATGAGCTCGATTGACAAAAATGTATACATTGTACGCAAGTTGCTTTGCTAAATGCATAAATGTAAATGGTAAAAGATGAACAGAAAAAGTAAATTAAATAAAACATGAATTCAGCTTATGCAAATTAGTATGAAGCTTATTTTATCTTCATTTATTTAGGCTACTTGTTTACTGTGAGACCAACTTACTATGAACTTTCCACAAGGGGGCGCATGGAGGCCCCCAATCCAAGGCCAAATCCTCAGAAAAGCAACTGTGCTTCTTTGGCGCTGGATAATGAATTAAAAGCGAATAATGACGAGAAGGTTTAATAGCTATTAAATTAAATTAAATACGAAACTAGCTATTTGAACTAAAGGAATTATTATTTAAACTAACCCCGCCCATTTTATCACTACCTTTTCAAGCAAACTGCCTTCTATCGACTTCAAGTTCTATTGTTTTCCACGCCCGTGACGTCATCAGGGAGCATGCGCAATAGAGTCTGTCTGCCCAGCGCTTCCTAAACACGTACGGATTCAAACTCTTGCGGGTAACGTTTCTGTTTATACACTATTATTTCTGGGTATTATTTGAATTGGGTTAGGATTCAGTTTTCTCTACGCACGCACGTACTTATCGCTGTTTTTTCGTATTTAATTAGGTACATTTTGGCGAAGCGTAAACATTCAGCGATGAACCTCAAAACACTTATAATCTGTTAGTTTAAGCCTGTTAACAGGATTATAATATTTAACAATTAATAATGAATGCAATTACTGATTACACTAACAAAAAAAAAAAAAAAAACATGGTATTACCATTGACCATGGTGTTTTTAAAGCTCATTTAAATACTAAGGTATAGAAATATAGTAATCGTTCAGTAACATGCTACACATCAAGGTACTATGGTTAAACCATACCTTACCTTTCCCCACCCATCAGATGCTGATTGACAGCTGTCAGATGCTGATGACCTCATGGCATCGTCCTCTGAGGTGAACGTACACATGGAGGAGGTGGTGGTGGTTACAACCCCTGACACCGCAGGTCAGACTTCATCTAGCGATGAGGAGAAGAATATACTGGTGGCTACAGACCTGGAACAGTCTGGGTAAGCATTATTTCTGACTCCCATCATGCACCTCTGACAGACTCACAGCAGCCTTTGTCATTTCCTGAACAGGGAAAACATTATGGAGCAATCCATGGAGTCTGAGGCCGAGGCTGAGTCGAGCACCACTATCTCGCTGCCCAAGGACACTGTATTGGGTAGGAAATAAACTGTATTTTGGAGATTAAAGACATTCTAATAAAGCAATAATCCACTCGAGGAGTTCATTACAGTGATTTTACCACAGTAACAGTTGATAATAGTACACGTTTCTTAACAAGTAGCATAATTTTTTGTATCATTTTTAATTAGAATTTTATATATTCTGTTTTCATTTTAATTTTAGTAATTTTGTTTTAATTATTATTATTAGTTTTATTTTATTAAAATGCCCCAATTATGGTTTACAGGCATCAAAAGGTCAAAAAACACTTTAATTTTCCCATAATACACACTGCACATCACCTAATTTCTCAAAGAGTCTGAAATGGTTCGTTCAAAGTTTCGGTCTCTCTAAACCCCGCCTTTCTTAGAGCCTACTCTGCTCTGATTGGTCAGGTGGCTCAGTCTGTTGTGATCGGTCGATCGCTTACAGCACGTGTTGGAAACCAAACGGCCATTACCATATTTGAATTTGAGCTCTGGATTTTCCTCAGCGCTTGATACACAATGATACGAACAGTAACGATGGTGTCGGTTTTACCGCATTAATTTGAGTCTCATCCTTTGAAAGTGCAGCAAAGTTGCAGAGCTGAAATTTTTTTAAACTTTTTTTTAACTATTTGTTTAACTTTGAAACTTTGCAGATGTTTTACCTTCACAAACAACTGTATTATACACAACATGAAAGGTAGTATTCGCAAAAGCATAATAGGGGCACTTTAAAATTTCGTTTTAACTTAAAACGAAAATGAGAAATGTTGCCTAGTTTTTATTTTATGGCAGTTCATGTTTATTTTATTTCAAGTAATAAAATGTTTTTGTATTGTTTTTAGTTAAGGATATTATGGAAGCCCGTTTCCGTCTCTAAATAAAAAGTGGCAATTACTGTTTTTATTTTTTTATCTCAGAATTCTGACTTTTTATCTTGCAATTGCGTGATATAAAGTCAGAATTGTAAGATATAAACTCGCAAAAAAAAGTTCCACACAATTGTGTTTATATCTCAATTATGAGAAAAAAAGTCAGAATTGTAACTTTATATCATGCAATTGCGAGTTTATATCTCACAATTCTGACTTTATAAATCGCAATTGTGAGAAAAACAGTCAAAATTCTGAGATAAAAAGTCGCAATTACTGTTTTTATTTTAGTGGCGGAAACGGGCTTCCATAGGATATAGACATGCCATGTAACAATATACATGCCATGTTCATATTTATGCAGTGAAAATATCTGATGATACAGATGTAGAGGGTGATATTCTCTACCCAATAACCTGTGGGGACAGCAAAGCCAACCTCGTGTGGAAGAAGTTTGTGTGTCCCGGGATCAACATCAAATGTGTGCAGGTAAATATGTGATGCGGCCTGTTTCAAAACACTACAACACTGTGTTATATATCGTTTTAATCAAAAGTTTGAACACACTTAAATGAATTTATGTTTCTCATAATCTTTTTGATTTAAAGGCTTGTGCTTAAGGATGTCTGTCGGTTCAGATACAACCCGAATTATGGAAAAGTTTGGACTTTTTTTTTTTAAATTAAATAAAAAGAAAACTAAAAGACTTTCAAATCACAAGAGCCAATATTTTATTCACAATAGAACATAGATAACATAACAAATGTTTAAACTGAGAAATTTTACAAAACAAGCTCATTTCAAATTTGATGCCTGCTACAGGTCTCAAAAAAGTTGGCATGGGGGCAACAAATGGCTGAAAAAGCAAATAATTTTGAAAAGATTCAGCTGGGAGAACATCTAGCAACTAATTAAGTTCATTGATATCAGGTCTGTAACATGATTAGCTATAAAAGGTTTGTCTTAGAGAGGCAGAGTCTCTCAGAAGTAAAGATGGGCAGAGCTGTGAAAGAGTGCGTAGAAAGATTGTGGAATACTTTAAAAACAATGTTCCTTTAAAAACAATGTTCGTCAAATTGCAAAGGCTTTGCAAATCTCATCATCTACAATGCAAATCATCGTCAAAAGTTTCAGAGAAACTGGAGAAATCTCTGTGCGTATGGGGCACTGTCGGTAAACACAATCCGCCGTGCCATCTGCAGATGCCAACAAAAGCTCTATCATGCAAGCTAAAGAGGAGCGTGTTATCAGCGTTCAGTTCAAAAGCCAGCATCTCTGATGGTATGGGGGTGCATAAGTGCATACGGTATGGGCAGCTTGCATGTTTTGGAAGGCACTATGAATGCTGAAAGGTATATAAAGGTTTTAAAGCAACATTAAATGAAAAATACGTCAAAGACAATCACAAACTCTTCAGCAGCTGGAAACCTATATCAGGCAAGAATGGGACCAAATTCCAACACCAAAACTCCAGAAACTCATAACCTCAATGCCCAGATGTCTTCAAACTGTTTTGAAAAGAAAAGGGAAATGCTACACCATGGTAAACAAGCCCCCGTCCCAACTATTTTGAGACCTGTAGCAGGCATCAAATTAGGGCTGGGCGATATATCGCATGAGATTGTCACGCGCATTTTGTCAGTAAAGCCGGTTCCCTGATTACCGCTAAATCGCCATCACCTGCTTTCAAATGGAGCGGCATTTAATAGACAGAGCCGTAGTTCACTGTCAAGCTACGCAATATCGCGTTCATTATCGAAGGCGATTCATCTGCGATAATGAACAAGATATTGCGTAGCTTGACAGTTCAGGTTATAATTAAACGCAGTTAGACATGTTTTAATATTGTGTGTTGTAGTCACTGCATAATTCCCATACTTTCATTAGTGTTCTTTCATAGACTTGATGGCATTCCTATTATTCTAAAATGTGGGAAACAGTTTTATTAAAGAATGAGCAGATGTGAATAATAATGTTCATGATCATAAATAAACCTCATCTTGCAATGCAAATTAGAAAAAAAATTCATTCCTCATATCATGAATAATTTCAGAAAAGATCTGTAAGCAATGATTGAGATGCTGTTACTTTGTTTTTACTCTGAATGTGCTGCTTTGAGTTATGGACTGTCCTGACAGCAATATCTTCGCCACATAGACCATTTTACATGTGCTTGATTTAATATAACTGTCTGTACTGAACGGCACATCATAACGCACCATATTGACCCCTGCTGTGTTCCAGCTGAACGAGCATCTCATCAGTCCAAAGGAGTTTGTCTATATAGCGGGAAAGTCTACGCTGAAGGACTGGAAGAGAGCCATTCGCCTCAATGGAACCATGTTGAGGTTTGTGACATGTCAGAAAAACAATATAAACCAGAAATACATGGTTTTATATTAGTGTATGGTGGAATATAAAGCACAAGCACTTGTCCGGCTAATGTATATACCATATATTCAAAACTTTCTTTGTTATAAATTCTTTTGAATACTGTGCACTGATGAATTGTTCACAATAAAGACCAGAAATTATGATTTCATGCAGTCTTCCTTATATTGTACAAGATGAATAAACTATTGTTCAGCTGTAGCTCCTGGTTCTTCCAACAGGAAGATCATGGATTCAGGTGAGCTGGACTTTTATCAGCACTCCAGACTGTGTTCAAACACCTGCCGCAGTACCAAGATTGACCTGGTGGGGTCACGGGTGTCTCTCAGCAGCCAGCAGTCCACGGAAACGGCTCCTGCAACCCCCGCCTCTGTGGATGGTACGAACACACATGCGTAGACTTTCACATACAGTATGTTTGCACTTCAGAATGTTTTTTTTTTTCATAGTAGTGCTATGTGTATATTTTTCTCTTAGGGCTCTCGGTTTAACACATTAATTTGGTGCGATCAAACACGTTGAAATTGTTACGTTAATGCTTTTAATGCACCCGGCCCACGGCTGTACTCCATCTTACATTGCATGCAGTTTAGTTGCAAACATGATGCAGGGCAACAACTGACTGCTTGATGAACCCTGTTAGAATGCAGTTAAAATACAAGTAAAAATCAAGATATGGGGGCAAAAAATGCCCCTGTATGGGTTTTTGTCTTATATTTATATCATATGATATAGTTTAGCAATATCACATGAGCAAGAGTGCTGTATTTTCCCAAATATCTGCACTATTGCAAATGTCATATTAATTTCATACAAGTTCAATAAACAAGAAGTTAATATTTTAGCTGTTGATTCAGCGACTCATTCATAAAGACTGCCACTTGCTGCATTCCTGAACTAATCAGCCGTTTGAATGAATCGGTTGAATGAATGATTCAATGACTCACTCATTAATACAGTGACTTGTCGCCACCTACTGGCGGTTTTAGTTTCATATTTAGATTATCATTTCATTTTTCATTCATATTCACCTCGGAGCTACATTAAACAGTCTGTGTAAATATACCTAAATGCCACTTCAGATGCTTCTGAAAAAAAATGTTATGGCCACACATTATAGCCTTAAATAGCCATCAAAGTAGTTCTGTCTATCGCTACGTTTTGTATTGTCTATTCAATGTATTTCTCATCTAACACATTAATGACTTTAAATGTTCTTTTGGGGGGCGTAATTTCTCAGCAAAAATTGACATGCGATTAATTTTTGATTCATTTGAATAATTATTTGGCACATCATGTAATTACATGTAATCGCTTGACAGTCCTGATTTATATTGCTGTTTCAGTGAATGGATCTGCAGCTTCATTTTCCACTGATGGTGACGACAGCACCGAATGGGTCACGGCTATAGGAGGTGAGAGGCCTCGCTAATGTTTCTGACATTTTAAACCGTCCGTGTAGGTAATCGGTTTAACTCTTTCACCGGACATTCTTTTCCATGTCAGAGGACACTATGACGTTCTGGAGAGGACTGAGGGATGCTGGGCTGTTGGAGGAAGTCATGGAGGACCTGGAGAGACAGATCCAGGAGATTCTCAAGGGCCTGGAGGAGCGAATCCAAGACCCTCCACTGCAGGTCAAAGGTCAGAGCTGAGGCAATCTGATGTTGATGAATCAGTTTGAGCCCACTTACATTGATTTCTCTGCATAAACTATTGGTCAAATGTTTGGACACACTAAACTGAATTTGTTTTTCATGATCTTAAAACCCTTTTGATCCACAGGCTCTTATGCGTTAAGTTGTGTAGGCAAGCATATGACATTAACATTATAATTTATATATATATATATATATATATATATATATATATATATTAATATGAAATATGTAACATTAATATGATGTTAATATTGTATAAATAAATAATATCTACATATATAATAATTATAATTAGTAAAAAATATAGAAATATTTAATATAACATTTGTTTGTATTCTCAATATTTCAGAATATATTACATCAGATTATTTTCTTGTTGTTTAATGTTCAGTTTGCGGTAAATGAGTTTATATCATTGATTAGATTAGAAATTTTTGTTTATATTTTCTGTTTTCATTTTCATTTTAGTTAAATATTTAGTAGTTATGTTGTGTAATGTTATGCTTTTTTATGTATTTTATTTTATTTCACTTAACGTAATTTCAATTTATTTCAAGTAATAAAAATGTTTTTTAGTTAATGATAATAACTTAAATATATATATATATATATATATATATATATATATATATATATATATATATATATATGCCAGGGTTATTATTGTTAACTTTAAAAAATGCTTTTAATGTTTTACAACATTATATACATATAGATTATATTCTTGTTTGATGTTCAGTTTGTAGTAGACGAAAGAACAGATAACATATTGAATAAACATTTTTATATACTCTTATGTTTTAGCTGAAGCATGACATTTATGTAAATATATTCTGTCTGTTTTTTGGGATTCAGTATGTTGCAAATGGACACAAATATTGTATTCCATTACTTGAATCTGTCACTAGATGCCGCTCTGCTCAATAATATAGTCCAGAACTTTGGGATGTTGGACCTGGTGAAGAAAGTTCTTTCCAGTCACAAAAGCCAGATGGACCGCTGTAGGGAGCAGTACACGCGCAGCTTAGTGGGTCAGTACCTGTGTGCATTTGTATGATTAAGCGAAGTAATATGAAATCGCAATATGGCTCAGTGCAATTATTAAATCGCAAAGGTTGCAACCTAATTAAATAAATATATGCATGTTTTGGGAACACAACATGTGCCAACCATCTTCCCGAACTTGTAATGAGAAGCTTTAAGGGCTCCCTGCACTGCTGTCAAAATAAAAGTTTATTTATTTAATAAAAGTAAAAAGGAATTTGTTCACTTACTCACCCCCATGTCATCCAAGATGTTTATGTCTTTCTTTCTTCAGTTGAAAAGAAATTAAGGTGTTTGAGGAAAACATTTCAGGATTTTTCTCCATATAGTGGACTTCAGCAGTTACCAGCGGGTTGAAGGTCCAAATTGCAGTTTCAGTGCAGCTTCAAAGGACTCTACATGATCCCAGACGAGGAATAACCACACATTCTCGTCTTGCACTGCTCTGCGATGCACCGCGCATTACGTAATCACGTTGGAAAGGCGGAAGTACTGATCCAGTGTCTACAAAGTGAACGTGCAAAGATTGTCAAACACTCTTTACAGAAAAAGGTAAAACAACAATGTCGAACCTTTTTGAAGTTGGAGGAGAAAATGAGATGGAGTTTTTCGCCCTACCGCGGTACTTCTGCCTACGTCGTGCGTGACCTTTCCAATATGATTACGTAATGCGTGGCGCATCGCAGAGCTATAAGACGAGCATTTGTGGTTAAAAAGTATTAATTTTTTTAGATAAGACCCTTAAACTTTAGATAAGTCTCTTTGAAGCTGCACTGAAACTGACATTTGGACCTTCAACCCGTTGAGCCCCAGTGAAGACCACTATATGGAGAAAAATCCTGGAATGTTAAATATTATTGTAATATTACACTTGTAATGTACATAATGATTATTATTGTTATTATATAGCCACATAAAATGTGGTTCAAATTGTAGAACCCTATAAACAAGAACAGGAAACTTGGATTTTTTTTATCACAAAAATCCCCAAAGCAAGTTTTTAGGAAGTGATTTTTAACGTTTTGCATTTATAGCTCTGGAGCAACAGTGTGACGAGCATCGCAAACGCGCCAAAGAACTGAAGAGCAAATCGCAGCACCTCAACAACGTCCTGATGACCTTGACCCCCGTGACCTCACCTCCCACTGCCAAACGCCCCCGTCTGACCCGTGCCGTTTCGGGGCCCGCCACCGTGGCCGCAACGCCCGCCCAGTCCACGCACTTCACCCTGCCCATCACCCAGCTCACCGGCATTCCGCTGGACAAAGTCCTGTCGGCTCAGACTCAGTCTCACTGATCGGCGGATACACAGTGCTGACGTCACCGGGGGGGACCGAACTCCATCCTGACGGCTCTAATCTGACCGTGCTGAGCACTGGTGGCGTTCCACAGGGGTCCTCGGGACCCACGTTCGTCAAAGTGGTCAGTCCGTTTCAGCTGGTCACGTTGCCCACAGTGGGAGCCGGAGCCACGTTGCAGAACCTGGCAGCACCAGTAGGGAGCGCTGCGGGCAACACTGTAGTTGCGGTGCCCGTAAGCACGGTTAGTGCTGTCAGTAGCATAAACACTGCCGTCGTTGAGACCGTTGGGCCACAAGCAGAAGCGGCTACAGAACAGAGAGATGACCAGAAGGAGTGAAATTCTCCTGAAACCCTGGAAATAGTTGCGTAACGTCAATGTATCATATGCTTTGTATACGGAGGATGAACTTTTTTGCAGTTTTATGGGGAATTTGCAACTTTTTTGCAAAAATGGCCATGGTTTGGTAATGAAAGTCTTTTGTTGTTATTGCATTTGATTTCATTGTAATCTGATTACAATGTGGTGAAATACAGTTTAAGGACATTTTATACAAAACATGAGGCACATTTTGTCCTTAAAATTTTGTGATTGGCCAGTGTGTATAATTTGTAGTTATAATGTGTTTTGGATGTAACGCTCACTTCCTTATTTATACTGTTCACATAATTTTTCCATATTGATGTCTTCCATATTAAGTACTTCATTACAATGGTATCTGTACTTGACCTGTCATTGATTATTTAAAATTGATTAACTCAGACCATCTTGTCTTTCATAATAAATATACATTGTACGGTACAGCAAATTGACTTTATTATCAACAATCTGATATCCAGGATTGGGGGATCAAATCTACATCTACAAGAATAGGCGGTCGATATATAATAAGCTAATTGTGGACTGTTTTGCAGTCTTTTAACCACTTACCATAGTAAAACAATGTGTTTTAGCTGTTTAGCAGAATAATCAGCATAGAGTCATATGCTCTGGTGCTTTTTTGAGTGTAATACGTGATATCTACTCAATAAAATGTTGGCAGCAGTTTACAAGCAATATTATTAATTAAATTCAACAATTAGAATTGAGTTAGAATTAATCAAATTAATTCCTTATATGTCAATCATTTAAAATGAGTAAAATTTAAACAAAAATATCTGAATAGACAGACAGACGTCAAAGATGAATTAAGAACTCTTTATTTTTTATCGCCAACACTGATGACACCTGATGATAACAAGCAGAATCATTGAAGGAAAGAGAAATACAAGAATAAACGGAGGTTTAGATGCTGGTATTGATTTTATTGAAAATGATTGATCACCGTTATGATGATCAGTGTTTCTTTTAGTTGGGCAGTTTGACTCTTTGCTTTTTATGTCAGTTTGTAGTTTTTGTAATGGTGTTTGCTAATTTTACACATTTTAAATGGTTGAATTATTTTGATTCATTCTAACTAAATTTTTATATGTTGAATTTAATTAACAAAATTGCTTGTAATCTGTTGCCACAATTTTATTGAGTAGTGAGTAGTGTTACTTTTATAGGACTTTTTTTCAAGCGTTGAATTTAACTTGTAATTTTGACCAACAGATGGTGCTGTTTACCTAAACATTATTCTGTTCATTCATAATGAACGGGAATAACAAGAGAACTTTTTTAAGTTGGAAAAAAAAGTCACACAAAACATTTCCCGAACAATTTTAGCAGGTAATGACGTTCTTGCCCTTTATTGGTCATCTTAAACAAGCATTATTTGCAGTAGCTATGTATTGATTGCTTACATGGGGTAAAGTTCATGGGAAACAACAAGTTGTCGGTCACTGAAACGTCCTGAGGGCATGATTGACAGGTTGATGGTAGATGATTGATGGCGTCCAGAGATCAGCAGCCATTTGGGATAGTAAAACAGCCTCAACATGTGTAAGATCATGATGTTTTTGGAGGGGAAACTGCAATGCGTTGGCAAAATGAGTTCTAGTTGAGTTATATATCATACAACAGCCTATAAAGCATAGTCCTCGTACGATGAGGGCTCTTCTTCAGAGCGCACGGAGATTTTAAAATGGCGCCGTAAAAACCCGCCATATCGCTTTTGGTTGTCCCACCTCAACTTCGGGCGAATTCTTCGCATAAAACCACCATATCGCTTCTGCAACACCTGCCGGCTGGTGTCGTCCACCAAAACGCTTCTTTTTGGACCGAATTTGCGAAGAAACCCACCGTAACGTTTGACTTCATTTAAAGGAACTTCGTTGCCGTAAACTCCCGTTTCGTTTTCCGCCGTAACATCGTCGCCCTCGTCGTCTTCCGTTATCGACGGGACGTCTCGCTGGCCCAGTTTAGAGATGGATTCTCCGTATTTCTTCGCGAACAATCCTTTTAGTATGGCGTTCTCCTTCCAGGGTGAGCCAAAAAATTTATTTTTATTCTTATCGATCCTCTTGATGAATCCCCCGTATCGTTTGACCAAGTTGGATGCCTTGTCTTGGAGATCCTCCGCGTTTAACGCGTTTCGTTCGCCGTCGGCGTCTGGGTTGAGGTCAGCTAATTCATCCGAGAGCTCCTGTAAAGCTTTCTCACATCTGTCTAGTGTACTAGAAGATGGGACTACTCCTTCACATTCTAAAGTACAAGTCTGCAAAAGGAAAAGTAGGTTAAACTTGACTTTGGGCACTATTGAGAATAAAAGTTCAGTTAGAACCAAAATGATTTTACATTCTCTTGCCTGAAGTTCCTCAAAGAACGGTTTATTTCTTAGTTATTAAAGTTAAAAAATCAAATAAATACACGGTCTGTAAAACTATACATTTAACATCAAGTACTTTTCAGTTTCTAAAGAAACTTACAGAAACATCAGAAACAATTTGGGAGTAATGCCATGAGAAACTTCAAATTCTAAACTAAGAACATTTTCTATAATTTTTTTCTACAATCTCTTTTTTTTCTTTTTCTTTTTTTTTTTTTTTTTTACCGAAACTAGGCTATATGCCTAAATTGTGTTTAATTATGCTGTAATTGTACTGCCGAAAGCAAAATCTATATTTTTTCCCCCTCAGTAGCTATATCAATGACGATTTCCCCAACATTATAATCTAAAGGAGCGCGCTATCCTCGCGCTCTCCGTGGTGCTGAATGCGCGCGCCCCAATGAGAGTTAAATTGCAAATGAAAAAAGATGCTACCATTTTCAATTTTTAAATGTTTTTATAACATATAGACATTTCTGTTTTTAATTTATAAATATTTATTTGACTTTGTTTAAACTGATTAATCTCATTTAACATTCATTTACATTATGCTGCCATTTTTGCTATTGGCACTCAATAATTTATTTAATGCTATATAGTATTTGCACTTCTGATTAGATGCTAACTTTATTTTTCTGTACATAGTACAAGTACAAAGCCAAACACGATAAAGTTAAATCAATTTCTATCGGTTTTGCACTTCTCGTGCATCACATTGATTACAAAATTAAGCGCATGTAAATTAAATCTGGACATATTTGGTGCAAAATTAGGAGAAGTGAGAGTGATCTTACCAAGCGGTTCACTGCAGAGTCCAGGTCGGAGATCTGTTGCGCGCATCTCAGGCATTGCGCTGAACAATCTGCCTGACTCAAGGTTGGCAAGCTCAGCATCAACACCAAAACATACCACTCCATCATTTACAGGGATTCCTGTGGTACGAGAGAAGAACACATAAAAGAAGTGCAGGCTTTAAGTACACTATCTTCCTCACAGGATCCACTTTATCTTCTCTGCTGGGAGGTTTTTCAAAAATTCATCACTGATGTTTGAGGTTAGTAAGTGCTTTGTTTGTCTATGTTGTCTTACCAGTTTCATATCCAAAACCTTATGCATACGTGTGCCAACACTAAATCTACTCCGTTACCTTGAATACCTACAAGAGCTTCTTGTTGTCCAAGCGTCAAGGCGATCACTTGGGGAAGCTGGTTGAAACTTCTTTGTTCTGTCCTTTAATACTCACTCTTTATCCATCCACGGCTCTTATTTGGACTCAAAGCAGTCTCCATACTTTTATTCACGCAGCCCACACAGCCAACTGAATGAACGTTTATCTGACCAATGGGAACAACGAGCCTGTTGATTGACAGGTCCCACCCACGCGATGCCTTAGCGTCACAGCAATAATAATGATAGCCTAATGAAATTGCAATGAAGTGCAAAAGGGTTATGAATGGCTTGTAACATTATATGGATATTCCTAATGGTTTTTAAATATTCACTTAAGGATAAAATACATTTTTTCATAAAATTATAAACACACCCACTTTGAGGAGAAGGATGTGCCAGGGGTAACTTGTTGAGTCAAGGCTGCAGGCTCGTCTTCTCTTATCAAAGACATGACTAGCCCCACGTTTCTATTTTAGTTCCATTCAGCAAGACTTTGTTAAAAAATTCCTAGTGTAATAAAGCACATTTTTGATTATATTTATAATACGCAGTATCCGCACGAGATCAAGGCCCTCAGTTCCCACGAATGAAGTCTTTGTCTTCTATTAACCAGAACATCCTGGACTTAATGAAGGCTGTACAGGATGGCATTGTGTACCGTTCACCACGCATAACGCTTGGTTTCTGGAACTCCAAAATTCAGTGTTGAGCGATTCAAGGAAACACATCCAGCTGCAGTAAATCTTGTAACTAGTGCCACGGAAATGTAGTTATAATATGACTCATTTCTAATGAATCTGCCTGTAAAATTGACTCAAACGTTTTTTGGTCAAGTTTTTTGGTATGTAAATCTATAACATGATAATAATGGCATGTATTAATGTTTTTGCTGTATCACTCCATAACTCAAACTACTGTTGCTATGGTTACCTCCTCACTCACTCAAATGTTATTTTTGTTTGCTATTGTTAATTAGCGTTGATTTTTAAAAAGCGCGCTCTGACTAATTAGTCAACCTTCTGGTGGACAAAATTGCTATCGGGCAATTGTGACCTTCAGGGGGATTTGTTAGTTTTTCTGGATGCAATCTGAGGAGATTCCTCTCGCGCGACCAAAACTGTATTTTGCTAATGCTAACTAGCTTACAGACTTTTCAATAAAACACTAAAATGTATTATTTTTGTAATAGCCTATGTAAACTATTTTATTAAAAAGTGACAATGGAGGGTATGCACGTGACGTCACCGTCGACCTTTATAACTCCGGTTACGCCCACTGAGTGGCAGCATTGGTTTTAAGCGAGAATGCGCGAAAAACACACAAAACGCATCCAAAATGGGAAAAAAGCTTTGCGATTGACTGTACAAATAGCTTTGACACAAAACCTGCGGTATATATTTACAGGCTGCTGAAAGCTACAGAAAAAAGAAGCAAATGGGTCTCTGCAATTCACAGAAACAACTGGACTCCAGGCAGAGAAACATGGATTCATCATTTTGTGTCGAAACGATGGATTTTGGGGTAAAATCATACCATATATATTGTATTGTTATATATTGTGTTGACAACTCATCAGTTAAATATTTACCATCTTATAGGCCTATTCTGCATAATTGGGTGTTTTTAAATAAACACTGACAAAAACTATACAAGTTTTAGGGCTGGACGATGTGACGATATATGTTGATATATTGCTATAGTATATGTTATATTTTATATATATGTTCACAGGCAGATTTGCTTTATGTATTTCTCCGGCATCAAAATCCGGCACATATAAATGTCAGGAAACACGATTCCTCGCTGCATGTCAGTATCCATGGATTAGGTTTCCTTGACATGTTATAAGGAACACTTACGAGTCCAACCTTTAGTGTAATCGTTTGTTTTACTCGCGTTTTCGCAGTTTCCCTTATTAAATCCAGTCATACATGCAGCAGGTTCTTTTGCCACTCAGTCCAGCTGAGGGAGCGCGTTCTGGCGGGAAAGTGACATCTATGCATACCCTCTATTAGAGTCTAACAGTTCCTGCCAACTTTTTCAGCAACGCTGGTTCCGGACGTATTTTTTTCCCATTCATTTTTCCCATAGGGATTTCAAAAAAGTCTTTGTTGAAGCGTTATAAGCCATGAACCAAACCAACCAGCTACGAAATGAATTGCAACATTACAAACCTTGACTTGAAGCAAAAAAGTATTTGAAAATTGGACAAAAATACAAATGTACGAGACTGTACTTAACGACTTTAGTGATAGAAAGAACTACAATACAATCCCATGTTTGTTAATCCCATTTAAATTTATTGCAAAATATTCAAATATGCTTCATGGGAGTGGGCGGAGCTAATGAGATATTTGGCGCTTATTGCTTTGTTTTGACACTTAGATTAGTGGAATTTTCTGTACAGCATCATGAGTAATGTAGTTTTTTCCACCATGAATTCATATTAATTAATATTTTAAAATTAAGCTGAAATAATGTGGGCAGATGGCTTCAACAGAAGCAAATACTATCAATTAACAACATCTTAGCTCACATTAAGGCTGTCTTTAAAGAGTTAGAAGTTATCATTAAAAATCGATTTCGCTCAAACCGTCTATTTAGTGCATTCTGACTAGTTGTACGTTTGTGGTTGCTAAAGTGTTGTTTGCAAACAAATTAATGAAGAAAACATTATCGTAAAAGTACAATAATGGTGTTAAAGTTATAGGTGAGTTTTGGTTTTTGTTCTGCATTTAAAAAAAGAAAAGACGAATCACAATTCAAAAATTACATCATCTAAGTCAGTGGGAGATTTTTAATTTTATAAAAAGAGTAAACTCTACAAAAGAAAAGAAAACAAAACAAAAGAGAATGACACACCTAAGGCTAAAATTGTACTAAACAAAAACTAAATACTGTATGTACACTAACTTGTGAATCTTGTGTTCAAACCTACAAACTTTCAGTTGCGAGCTCAGATCTGTATATTTCACCCCCAACACAACACCTATGTAAGAACTAGAGCTATGTGATGTGTTGTGTCGTAGTACAGTGAGAGACACTGTTGTCAGTGATGTTCAGTCAATAAATGGCAGTTTCTAAGCAACCTCACCTAACAGTATAATGTGTGTTAGTCTCCTGAGCTCATTTGGACATGTTGATCTTCCTGCTTGTTGCCAAAGAACCAAAGAAAAAAAACAATTAATTTAGGTTGTCACGGAGGACGCACAAATTGATCTTCTCTCCTCGCAGGAGAAGTTCAGTGACGTGTATGAGCCAAAAATGAAATGTTAGATCTATACGTCTTCACAAATGGTACACTTGAGGTTTTAATAATAATAATAAGATACTTGTGGAACTGGACTTGTATCGTGAAGAAAGCACTGAAGAACAGATGCAATTTACAAAGACAACATGTGACAACATGCCCCTGTTGTTGTCACATTGTATGAGGTAAGTAATCTGCTGCTATATATGTGTGTGTGTGTGTGTGTGTGTATATATATATATATATATATATATATATATATATATATATATATATTGCTCTTTTTATTTTAACAGGTAATACCTGAGACTGAAAGCTGGAACATTCTTCCACACAATCCTGGAGGAGGCGGTCCAGATAGAAGTGTGTCGTGTACCGGCTCTGTAAGTCCTGAATAAATCATTAATCTAATGCAGGGGCCTGTTCAAACACAATACTCAATTATCTATGTGGGACCGGTGAACACTGTTTTTATATACTCTACTGTTCTACTGTCAGTGTTTATCCTTCCCAGTAACCTGGAAACAAAAGCACGTCAATCCTGAGTCATTACAAACGGAAACATCCTCTTTCACATCTAAAACTGACTTATGAAAATGCTTTTAAATGTTGTGTACGTGAGGCATGAACAGTGCCCGCAAATGAGCCTCAATATGAAATACGTTTTTAAAAGAGTAAGTTAATGGCTCTTTTTCAAATATATAGAGTACAAATCAATGTTTATGAAGACATTTTCTGAAAATATTTTGCTAATGTTTCCAGTGAGTTATGAAAATTATTTTTCTGAATGTTTCCTGAACGTTCAAAATGTCTAGTTTTTTAAAAATGTTTTGAAAATGTGTTTCTTGGTTGTGCAAAAGTTAAGGGAACATTCCATTTTATCATTTTGCAAACACAGGAATGCTACTATTACATGTTCTCTAAACATTCCGAAACATTTAAAAAACGTAAGATGAACGTCCAACTATAAAGTTTCAGAAAAAGCTCAATAAATAATGTTTTTGTGCTAAGTTTTTGAGAACAATATTAAAGACCAGATAATGAACATTTTATTAAAGTTACTGGAAGAATGTTTGTTTGAAACTTTGAGAGAACCTTACAAGAACATTCTGAGAACATTTTCTGTTAGCTGGATATGTAGACAGCAGAGCCTCACAAGGTTTTGGAACAGAGCCATTATTGCACTTATACTTATTAATTTGGCAGCTCTGGTCATTAAAAAGTGGTTAAAGGGGACCTATTATGCCCCTTTCACAAGATGTAATATAAGTCTCTGGTGTCTCCAGAATGTGTCTGTGAAGTTTCAGCTCAAAATACCCCACAGATCATTTATTATAGCTTGTCAAATTTGTGATTTTGTGTGTGTCCCTTTAAATGCAAATGAGCTGCTGCTCCCGGCCCCCTTTCCAGAAGAGGGCGGAGCTTTAACAGCTCAACAACAACAAAGGTGGAGAATCTCACGCAGCCAAAATGAGGATTGTCAGTAACGGTGTTCAGCCTTACATTGTTCAAACCGGAGTCGACACTGATGGAGAGACTCAGGAAGAAGTTACAACTTCTAGAATGAAACTGGACGTTTCTGAATGGTTAGTGGATAAATTTATGTAGTTGCTGTGGAGTTGATTCAACTCATCCACTAGCATGTGCCGTCATGTTAATCTTTTTAATCCAGCGTTGAGTACATTGCTGAGTATATTGAAGCTAATCAAGAGGGCAATATCTTTTTAAAATATATACTATATCTATTAGATCAAATCACAAGAAAATGAAAATCGGCATTAGAGTGAAAACACTTTGCTACAAAAGAAAAACAAACTGCATCAAAGGGCTTCAAATGAATCTATGATTCATATTAGTGAATCAGTTTGTTTGGATGGTTCATTGGCGTACATGATTCATTTTAATCTATTTGAATCACATTCAACTCAATCTGATTCAAATTAATCTGATCCACTGACTCATTTGAAGTTCTTTAAAGTTAAGTAAGAACTAGACCATTTAAAACTTTTTACTTAAGCTACTGTAGTTAGTAATTTATTTTAAGGTTGAGTTAGAGTGTAATTAAACATTTAAGTACTGAGTAATAATAACGTACTTACTATGGGGTTAGGATTAGGGTTTGATTTAGGTTAGTTGCATGTTATTACTACACTAACTACATATAACATGTAACAAGGATATGTTTCTAAATATATAACAATTAGATTATTTATTTGTCACAAAAACAATTAGGTTAAACATACATTTACCCTAAATACAACTAATAAAACATGCTTCCTGCACATGGTTACTCTATTTACTGTGACTGCATGCAAACTTTTCCTACTGTCCTTCTCACACGATTAGGCCATAATGAGTTTTAAAAGTCGATGACGTAAAGACAGCGAGGGAGAAACATTTATCTAATTTAGATTGAATTGCACCTGAACTTTTCCCTGCATGTGATGTGAACGTAACCATAGCAGCAGAGACAATTGTGTTGTTGCCATAAATAATTACTGTGGGAGTTGCAACTTTTAACTTCTCATTACATCCCATAACCCCCGACTCATCCTCAAGAACTGACAGGACTGGAGAAGCATTAACAGGTGAAACGAGAAGACGCATACATGCGAGTAATTTCACAGCTTTGGTCACTGGAAAGATGGCATTGTGTGATGTACTGCATTAGGTAAATGTAATGTCCTTTAAGAGCTCAGAGATGTGTTGACAATGTTTGCAGTGATTCATTTTGATAAAAATACATCTCAGAGAAGAACTTGAAACATATAAAAGCTGTTGAAAAGACCTAATACCTTGTTAATCAATCGTGCTCTGCTTTTGAACACGCAAATAAATGGAGCTATTTTAGTCCTATTCATACTTCATGTCCTAATGTGCGTAATATGCTTTATTTTTGTGCACCAAATACAACAGAAATGTGGTGAAGTGCTTATACCATATAACCCCAATACATATATGCAAGAAATATTGTTAAGACCAGTGTACCTGAGACAAAATGAGTCTTTTTAATCAAAATAACTTTCCCTCCCTCTTGTCTCAGCTTGAGGGCGGGGCAACCTGTCACTCACATGAGACTGACCAATAGCAAACCACAACCATCCAATCAATTCCACAAGCCCCATCCTACATTTGTTCTTGTTCGAGAAGCAGTTTCACTTGGATATATACGTCACAATAGGGAAGAAAAGACTGTTTCTATTTCATTCCTTTCCATATGAACAGCGACAACAACATTAGAGATGCAAAGAAAGCTCGATATATGCAAAATAAAACATGCAGTCATTAACAAAGCTCATTCCAATACATTAATAGAAAGGTTTGGGTGTGCAATGAGGTAAAATGACATCTTTGACGCAAAGAACTCCTGATAAACGTGCTAACAGCTTTATCGGCTTGTCCTTTAGTCCTTAAACTTATCCTTCAGTGAGCGCGCCCATGCAGTAACATTGAAAAAATCATAAATATAAAGAAGTATGACGTGTTTCTGTGTGAGCGAGAGTCTGAATAGCTCTTATTTTCACACTTGGAATTAGCCTCAGTAGAAAATGACCTTGGTCTCCAAAGATACGGCAGAAAAAAAAAAAAATCAAGCGTGTTAGTGACTAAGACGGATTGACTTCCGAGTCATCTAATCAGAACTTGAAACAGAGATTCAAAGCCTCTGCTTCTGACTGATCTGCTTGGTCTCACTAAATATCATTCAGCGCTGGAGAAAATACTCAGCTATATATTACACTGGAAAAAGATATTTGCTGCTTATTCAATACTTAATTAAGATGAGCCTAAGCAACTCAATTGTTGAACATTTTATCACAACGTTTGTAAAATATGTACCCTCTGGGTTAAAAACAACCCAAACTGGGTTGGGTTAAATGTTTGCCCAACATGCTGGACAGTTTTATTTAAAGCTGCAGTCCGTAATTTTGCCTCTTTGTCGCCATCTCTGTTTGAAACCTGCAATTGCAGTTGTTCGCGGAATTATTATCTGTACGACTCCTAAGCGTGGATGAATCTAATGTTTGCAGTCAATCACTACACCTGTGTGGATACTGTACTTTGGAATCACAGATTGTACTCTTGGAAGTATGACCAAAATAAGAATTTTCATCGGAAAATGAAACAAGTAAGTAACATGTCTGCCACTTTTGTTCTGACCAACTGAGGAAAAAAAGCATTAGAGTAAATCGTGCTGCCAATGGTGATTAAATCTAACGATCGATCACGTCAAATTGTGTAAATTATTATTGTTGTTATACTTTCTCAAATTGTTAATGTTAACAACATCAGCATTGCGTGACTATGTGTATTTAATGTGTATTAGCGGTACCTATAGATCTAATCACTTTAAAATTAATTTGTCATACCATACAATCTGCCATCAAAATGATAAGTTTAATTATTGCAGAAAAGGCTATAAATGATCCGTCTCTCATGCATACCATACAGCCTACTAGCTGGGACTCGTTCTTTATGTTTACAGAAGTGACGTAATGACGCAGAGACGAACGGCGACATGCTCAAATTTCCTGCGGAAACCCACCAGTACCACCCGAATTATAAAACATTATTACAAGCTTACCGTTGTGAATCGGGCTAAGGTAAGGAGATCGTTTTCAACACTGGCTGGTAATGTACATGCTGAAAAATTGATTTTGGATCATTTTTAACCCTTAAATGCATACCTCGGGTCTTTAGTGACCCGGGACGTCATTCACTACGCTCCTCCTCGTTCATTTTTTAAAGTTAGACATCAACCTTCTTGGTATTCCTCAATCAATTCATTATAAAGAATATAACAAGAAAAAAATCATAAAATTATAAAAGAATGCCTATTTTTGTATTCATTTTTTGTAAAAATTGTATAGGGTCGCAAAAGACACAAGGTGTGTATGAGTGTACGTATATTTTTTTCTGCACAACAATAATTGAATCTTAGATGACGGAATAAGTGCAATTCACCTTTATTCCACAAGGTGGCAATGTCTGATACACAGTGATGAAGTGACGACTCATTTAGACAGAAAACGAAATAAGAAAAACATGAAATGGCTCAGCGATTTACTGCAGAGCAAGTACTGAACGCAATCAAATATGACTGTAACTGTTACTGGATGGATCCGGTGAAGCTGTTAGCGATCGAAATATTGATTTTGAAGATGTTGAAAATTATATAGTTCTGAGAATTTGTTTGAGATCGCGAATGGACTCATATTCGTGACCTCAAACATAAAACTAGCCCATTATTTGCTGAATTTACTGGGAAATGAGCTCTGACGAGGACAGAGATGATGGCATAAAACATCTGCTCAAACGGAGCCCTTTCAAGCTCCAAAAGGTAACAAAATACGATTTATTCTTCTGTAATTGTTACTCT
This sequence comes from Megalobrama amblycephala, assembly GCF_018812025.1. NCBI lineage: Eukaryota > Metazoa > Chordata > Actinopteri > Cypriniformes > Xenocyprididae > Megalobrama > Megalobrama amblycephala. The sequence goes on along the minus strand of NC_063067.1, from coordinate 6,274,192 downwards.
AATATCAGAGGAGTTTTATATTATAGCGACAAGTAGAGATCCTTCCGTGTTAGATATAGATCTGGGTCGATAAAGACCCGAATATGTAAGAATGATTGGCGAAACAGTCATGCATTTAAGGGTTAACCCAAAAAAAGTTACGGACTGCAGCTTTAACTCAACTGTTGTTTAAAAATGACTATATGGCTGGCTTAAAATGAACCCAAAATATGTTGGAAATTAAAAACCAGACACATAATTCCTAGAGGCAACAATAGTAATCAAAAGGTGAACATTTATTCATAAGCAATTCAATAAATGTTTATTGTTCAATTTTTATTCAATTAAATGTTCATTTATACATATTGATAAATGGTAATTTCCAACATATTTGGCTTCATTTTAATCAAGCAATTTTTAAGCAATAGTTGAGTTAAATAAAAACTACCCAGCAGGTTGAGCAAACATTTAACCCAACCACTGGGTTAAAACAACCCAATTGCTGGATTAGTCCATTTTCAACTAAACTTTTTTTTGTAACCCAGAATTTTTTAGAGTGTATGTGTAGAAACATCGATAAACAGCAGCATTTTGCTTAATATTTCACTAAAAATAAGAAGAGGTAAAATCATGGGGATGAATCTGTGAATCTTTTATTTTTTTGTGCATAATGTGAGACCAGTAACCACAATTTTTACCACTGTTGTTTACCAGTCGTCCTTGACAAAGGATGCATTAATTAATTTCAGCCTTTTTTGGTGCTTAGGAAATCTTGGTGATTTGCCTAAATCCTTTTTAATGTTATTCAGATAGTCACTGAGTTCCATTTGGACGTTCTTTCAGGTTTTAAAGATTACAAAGGCACATGATTTGCACGGATAAATAATTTAATAAATACAAGGATTGTCCATTTTGATTTCATAGCTACTCTTTTCTGTTAAAATTGCTGAGAAATAATTCAGATCAGAGTCTGCTGCTTCTCCTCCTGTAGTCCTGATTTGAGATCAGTTTCTGAGATCCCCATTGACATGATGCTACGCATAGCGGTTCTGATCTCAGAACAGGGTTTATAATGGGCAGAGCTCTGTGTGTCTCGTGAGCAGCATGAAGCCCTTGTACGCGCGTGGAGGCTAAAAGCTTTCCGGCATTTCCGGATGGTTGACAAAAGCCTTCCGCTCCGACGCAGCAGGACTGTGTGCCTGTGGTTCAAGGAGAACACGACAGGGACAATGACTAGCACACATCTATTGGTTCCTGAGAATTGGAAATGAAATTACCCAGGTGTAAAGCCAAACCTATAAGGCTTTGAAACAGGAATGCAGTCAAAGATGCTGATTGAATCTGCTATATGATTGTGTTCTGCATCATCACCTTTGATTAACATTGACTGTGATCCCCTCTAGTATTGCTTTTAATGTGATGACTAATGGCAAGACAAATGCATAAATGTAAAGAAAATGATCCCAAGCTGTAAATTACTGCAGAGGAATAGTTCATGAAAAAACACTTTTTGTGTGTGGAACATCAAAGATGAAAATCTGTTTATCCAAAGACATTTTGTCTAAAGACAATTAAGATAAAACATCAAAAAATCAAAATAAAACAAGGTTTATTAAATAACTCAAAATAATGTAATCCAACAAACAAGCAAACTCATGAAACAGTGTGCAAGCACAAACAATACCGGACAATGAGTGAGAGTAAGTGAGGAACTTAAATACACAATGGTGATGAACTAATAACAAACAGGTGTGATAATGAGTGAAACTAACGAATGACAGGAAACTAGAACAAAGTTGGGTGGCACTCACTCATACAAATTCGTACATATTTTACGAGTCACCAAATTTATATGAATTTGTACGAATGAGCTAAATCGTATGAGTTCTTACAAGTGAGGTGGACAATCCAACCCTCTCCATTGACTTTGTATTGTGTGAAGCTGCCTCCTTGTTATTTCTTACTTCTAACAAAAGAAAGAACAATGCCTAAAAGCTGATGTGTGACAGGGTGTCCAGCATACAAGCTAAAAAAAAACCAGAACTAAGTTTTTATAAGCTACCAAACCGTAAAAGCCAGCCTTTAAGGAGACAAAAGTGGATACAGGCAATAAGACGTGAAGCATCGGCAGGAAGAATGGGTAAATTGAAGGTAAATTTTAGTTTCTCAGTATATCTCCTCCTCTCAGGTTCACATTGGGTGGTTAAAAAAATGAATGTTGCCGATTACATACTACGTACTAGTAATATGACACGTTGCGCTCTGTCTCAATTGACTATATCCACTTTTGTGTCCTTAAACACTTGTTTTTTGGTTGTTTTTTTTTTTGGTCGACAGCTTATAAAAACTTAGTTCTAGGTTTTTTTTAGCTTGTTTGCTGTACACCGTGTCACATTGTTCTGTTTTTTTGTTATAAGTCAGAAATGACAAGGAGGCAGCTTCACGCAATACAAAGTCAATGGAGAGGGTTGGATTGTTTTTCCCCCTGGTGGGCGTGGTTTTCAGATTATGACGCATGTCGCTCTGTCTCTATTGCTTTTCCGATTCATTTTCCTTGTTTACATATAGGGCTGTCACAAAGACAAACGAGTATGACATCTCAAGAATTTTATTTTTCTGTCAGGCATTAAGGACACTTTATGTGTGTTATAAAAAATCCTGCAGGAACGTGCCTTTTAAATAAACGCTAGAGCATCTACGTTGGCCTGTAAAAAGATGCTTTCTGTTTCTTGCAAAAAGAGCTGTGCAACCTTGCACATATACTCAGTAATTGTTTTTTTCCAACTAGAAAGAGCAGCTCTGGATATAGACACTTTTGTGGTGTGAAAAAAAGATTTGACGTCATTCATAAAAATATCTTGAATGCTGGATGAAATCGTCAGCACTTTTCTTTCTGCACGGGTTATCATCACACCTCTGGAAGCTCTTGTTCGTCTCAGACTCACAAAGTGCTGTTCTGTGTTCAGGCAGAAGGGGGCGCCAGGCACCAGTCACCGTCACTCAGAGGGGGGACAGATGTTCTGCTTCCCAAGACAATACACTCAAGACCAGCCAGATAATCATATAAATATGTAAATTAGCTTGGAATTTCATCTGGAATTTTATTAACAGCCTATTAGTGTTATAATTGCTTTTATTAATACACAGAATTTTTATGTTTTGAAACTATATGGAGGAGTTACATCCCTGACTTGTTAGTATTTTTGTATTTTTTAACACTTTCCACCGCCTCTTTCTCTTTTCATCCACTTCTAGTGTTGTTCAGAACCAAGAGGTCTATAAACAATAAAGTGGTGCAAATAGACACTCCTAATAAAAACAAAACATATAGCGTTACAATAAAAATGGTTAATCTAAAATAAATAAATAATAACCTACATTTCGTGCAATATTATAAAAATGCATATTTCTTTATTTCCTCTTTCTTAAGGAGAAAACTTTAAGTATGTGAGTCTCTAATGAAGGAGAAATGAGTGATTGGTTGCAGAAGCAAGATTATAATTATTTTAATGTATTTCAGAATGTGATTAATGAGAGAGTGATTTGTTGTTTAAAAAGGGAGAACATTTGTGGAGGTTATTATATTTTTCTCTCTTCTCTCTTTTGAATCCAATGGGCTAGAGCTTGAAGAAGAAGAGCTGCCTCTTTATTAGTGTTTGCTTGAAAATGCCTGCTCTCCTCAAGCCTCATCTCAAAGGTTTTGCATCTGTTAGTCTCACACTCACACATTCTTCACTACAAGAGTCTCTTCTACTATAAAGATTTATTTTAACACCCAAACAACATTACGTCATACACTCATGAGCCTGTCCACCTCCGGCTGAGGGTGATGTATTACTAATCATTTATATCTCCCTCATTTTGTTCACTACTATTTAGTAGCAGTTATATTCAACTCTTATGTTGTGTTTTCTTTGGTTCCTGTGCTTAGTTCCTGTTCCTGTTTGTTTCTATGGTCACTCATTGGTTAATTGATTATGTTCACCTGTGTCTTGTTTGGTTCCTCATTTAGCCATGTATTTAAGCCCTCAGGGTACGTTTACACGACAGTGATGTACTAAAAATAGAAAAGTGTGGCGACCAGGGCGGGCGAGAGACGTGAGGGAATGGCCTTGAGTCTCTCACGGAGGAGCTCCGGAAGCATAAAAGGAGGAGCGACGACAGTGAAGGACGAGAGAGGACCAGGCCTGGACTTTATTTTATGTTTTATTATGTTCATGTGGCCGGCAGTTGTCCGTGAGGAACTGCCGGCATTACTTTCGTTTTGTTTATTTTGAATTAAAGTCATGTTGAATGTTCGCCGGTTCCCGCCTCTGTCTTCCCATACATACGAACTGTGTTACAAAAGTTTTTCCTTTGCATTTTTCACCTACAATGTTTCAAAGCAATCCCATTTCACATGGATCTGCGGAAACGACAAAAATGCTGTATTCTGCTGTCAGGCCAGTAGATGGCGATGTCACTTCGTAAAGAAACATTACGTGCCTGTTGACTGAACCAAGCGTGCCACGCGAGTCCTGAAAAGTGAAGCCAAGTGTGAAGCCAAAAGTGAAGTGTCTCGATCGGCCCCCGTGGCTGGATGCAGTATAGGTCATAAACCCCGCCCTCTCCACGAAATGTAATGGGATGCGAGACAAACTAAGTAATCAATTTACACTTTAAAAATTGTTTTCCAAAGATGGTTAATGTCATTTTAGGCAGTTTTTATCACGCTGATGTTAGTTCAAGTGTTCGTTCTTTAAATAAGTTTGGTTTTAGCTAGTTATTTGATGCTATAAAAATGAGGGTGAGACGTCATGATTGACAGCTGAGATTGACAGCGCCAACGGATCTTTGCGAGGTGATTGGAGCTTTAACTTTAAATTCTACATTTCCAGAACTGTTTATTTCACACAACATAATGAGTTGTTCTGAGTGTGGGCGGGATCTTGATATCGCGGCTCCACTTCACGCTCACTACTGCGCAGACTCGGGCTCCAAATTAACTATGCGCAGACTCGAGACTCAAGATGTCATCGCCATATTGACACACTGGCGGCTTCAGTTACTACAATGGAAGAGAGTGAAGGTGCGTTGTCCATATTTTTTTACAGTCTATGGACTGAACATGTAATACACATGCGCTAGATGTCACCGTTTTCACAAATTCACATTTTAGTAGTTTACGCGGAAACGATAACAGTATTGTTTCCAAAAACGTGCACTTTGAAACCTGTTTTCAAAAGTTTGTTTTCCTGTTTTCAGGCCTCCAAAATCCCGTTGTATAAAAAGTTTTAGTTGAAAATGGTGTTGTGTAACGTATTGTCTTTACGTTAGTGAAGCTGCTATGTTGATTCTTCTCTTTCCTGCACGTGACACTATTAAAATGTCATTCATTGTTGTGATTTACATAACTGCATAAATACAAATGTTTAGCTGAGCAAACACCAAAAAAGGTAAATAAAAAGAAATAAGCTATCATTAAAGGGTTATCACACCCAAAATGAAAATTCTGTCATTAATGACTCACCCTCATGTCATTCCACACCCGTAAGACCTTCGTTCATCTTCGGAACACAAATTAAGATATTTTTGATGAAATCCGAGAGGTTTTTTTATCCTCTATTGAAAGCAATGAAATTACCACATTCAGTGTCCAGAAAAGTAGTAAAAACATAATTAAAAAAGTTGACGTGACTACAGTGGTTCAACCTTAATGTTATGAAGCGACGAGAATACTGTGCGCAAAAACAAAACAAAAATAACGACTTTGTTCAACATATTGGTCTCTCCCCTGTCATTCTGCTAAGCTATTTACATTGCAGAGCCTCAGTGTTTACGTCCGAATGCCTTGTAACTTTAGCGCTTCAAATAACGATTGTATCAATAACATCATTTCGCCATTAGGTGGCGACAAGTGACTGTTAAAAAATGTTTGTCATTGAATCATTTATCAAGAGATTCATTCGAAAATGCTGATTCATCCAGTAATTAAACAAGTGAAGTATTTATGAGTGAGTTATCGAATCATTCATTCAATTTTTTTCAAATAACATTTTAAATAGACTGCAGCAATTAACATTTTGTCAGAACTTCTAATAAATGAAATGTTGTTTTGTTTAGTTGTCTGTTCAGAATCGTGATCTCTGTTTGAAACAAAAAAAAAATGTGATTCAATTTATCCAGAATCGTGCAGCTCTAGTTTCCACTAATTAATATAAGATCCTGCTTTTTACCTCTCTGCAGATGATAAACACAAGCATGTTATTGTGAAGCTGTTTATGTGCTTTTTCATTTATCTTTGTTGAAAAAAAAAAATGCTGGCCTTCAAGTTGCCGTGGCAACGCAAGTGACATGATGCAGGGTGTAAGAGAGTGACATACAAAGAGGAGAAAGAGATTATGTGAAAGACAGGCATATGTGAGTCATAAAATACTGTGACCCTGAAACTTGAGCAACAAAATCTGCCTTCAGTTAGAAAGAACGAATATGGAAGGTCAAGAGAATTATGAATGTTGCAGCCGAAATGACCTAAAAACAGTCGTTCTGCGGCAAATCGCAATGGCTAGTTAGTGAGTCACACACTATTGCCCGAGAAATGTAATCAAATTGCTGAAGTGCCTGAAGAATAATAGAAGAGTGATGAGAAGCACACCAGTGTGATTTCTAAACGTGAGGAGGTGTCTTGCAGAATTTAATGATGTGAAACCATCTTCATGCTTCTTCTAGTCACGTCTCAAAGAGCCGTTTTAGCCTGGAACTATCACTGGCTTTGAGTGGGCTGCAATTAAAGCTGTAAAGTCTTGAGCTCGGCCCCCGTGCTCTCGCCAATTCAAAGTTGTTGAAAGGCATTATGTTCTTTCTGAAGGTTTCGTGTCCATTCTCCAGGATTGTGCCTTGGAGTCTGATGGAGATATCAATGGAATTGATGCAAAAGATGGTGCTGTTTGACATTTCACACCAAATTAAAGAGAAAAAGAAGCCACTGATGTGGATATACTCTAAAAAATAGCTGTAAAAAATGAAACAAATTTGCATAGTAAAATACCTTTTCCATTGAAACAGTAATATACCGTAAAAACAATGCATTTTGGGTAATATTTGTTGTTTTAAGAAACAATTGTTGGTTTAAAGGAACACTCCACTTTTTTTGAAAACAGACTCCCCTAGAGTTAAACAGTTGAGTTTTACTGTTTTCGAATCCATTCAGCCGATCTCCAGGTCTGGCGTTACCACTTTTAGCATAGCTTAGCACAGTTCATTGAATCTGATTAGACCGTTAGCATCGTAATAATCGAGGAACTTTGCTGCCGTACCATGGGTGCAGCAGGCACAATGATATTACGCAGCACCTGTGACCCCCTGCTTGCACAGGGAGCGTGCCTTGCAGCCATGGAGACATTTGTGAGAGACGCTGCGTAATATCATTGCACCTGCTGCACCCATGGTACGGCAGCAAAGTTCCTTGATTATTACGCTGGAATGAGAGTATAGTTCCAAGCCATTTCAGCCAAGAAAATCGCAACTTTTCATTTTCCATCAGTCTTAGTACACTACAGAAGAGTCAAGTTTTAAATAGGAAAAATATCGAATGTCCTTGGTCATTTTTGAGCGAGATGCTAACGGTCTAATCAGATTCAATGAACTATGCTAAGCTATGCTAAAAGTGGTACCGCCAGACCTGGAGATCGGCTGAATGGATTCGAAAATGGTAAAACTCAACTGTTTAACTCTAGGGGAGTTGGAAAATGAGCCTATTGTCAAAAAAAATGAGTTACCTGTTTGCCTTAAATTTTGTGTTCCTTGAAATTAAAAAAATTGAGTTAACACAATGAAGGTGATTGGTTTAATCAACAGAAACTCTAAATATTATGTTATCTGGACCACATTAATTATTACAGTTGATTTGACAAAAGAAAAAATGCTGTGATAACAAATCATGAAAATAATTTTTCACAGTGTAAGCCTATAGGTTACTTTCTCGAAAACCAGACGTACAGACGTAATATACTGTACAAACAATGCATTCTGGGTAATATTTGTCAAAATAACAAATAAAATTACCCAGAATGCATTGTTTCTATGGTATATTACTGTTTCAGTGGAAAACAGTATTTTATGGAGAAATATGTGAATTTGTTTAATTTTTTTACAGCTATTTTTTTTTTTTTTTTTTTGAGTGATGAATGACTCAAAATCATATTTCAGGCTTTCTTAAACTAATCTACCACTCATAGGACACCCATTTGGCACCATCACACTTTACATACATATATATATATATATATATATATATATATATAATAAAAATATACACTGTAAACCCGAATAAGTTGGAAAACTCAAGTTTTCTGATTTCCTCAAAATTTTTAAGAAATTCAAAGTTTAAGTTAGCAGAACTGGCAGGTTGTTATTTTGTGCTCATACATTTTAATTGTTCTTAACTTGAAATGTTTGAGTACTAATTCATACATTTAACTTAAAATTTTCATGTAACCTCTGTGTGAACATTTTTATTAGTCTAAACTAAGCTAGCTACAACAAGTTAATTAAAAAAAATTCTAACTTGCTAATCTGCTAACATGTTAACAATAGCATGGTATAGCACTTGCTAAATGAGGGCAGAAATATAAAGCATTTAACACAAACAAAGCCACATGCACCGCTGGTCAACATGATGATAACTCTCCAAAAACCCATTAACGGAAACTCTTAAATTAGCATAACAAAACATTAATCACAACTAAATCTCCCACTTTAATCTTGCACACACACAAAAAACATATTACACATAATTTTAGCATTTACCTTCCCTTTCGAGTGTCATGGGCAAAGCATGTTGGGAAATAGAAACCCCAGCCATTTTTAGTTAAACTTAAGTTCTTCTAAATTAAAAGAATAAGTTAAACTCGAGACAATGAAACAGTTCAGTTCACTTAAAATATATCAGTTCTGTGAACTTGAAAGAAAAAGAAAGTGCTAAATACTCATAAAAGTTCATTTGACTCAACTAATTTGTTTAATTTAAGTTTGACCAATTAATTATTTTGAGCATTAGGGTTTGTGATGGCCAAAAACATCATGAAGTTGCTGCGATTTACATTTGAGACAAGAAAAAATAAAACCCAGGTTTTTGTAGTGCTTTAGAAAAGCTACAAAATAAATAAAATAAATCCATATCATTATATATAATATTATATATTTTAATGCATAATATATAATATATATTGCATAAAAATAATATTTTTTAGAATATTTTTTTTTTTTTTGTATTTATAGTTTGTTATTATCTCCTGTGGGAATGTGGCAATAAAATTAAATAAACTGGAAAATAATTAATTAATTACTATACAAGGTGATGTAGCTGCCTTGCGTGGGAAATATGCAATTAGTTGATTACTGCATATACATGTACCAAGGATGAAAAGGAAAAATAAGCTATAGTTGAATAAATCAATGAGTATGGGCAGATATGATGATGAATCTGCACATCATCACTGGTCAAGAGAAACGTGTAGCCTATCACAAAAACAGAGGACAAAAACAAAGCAATTCTGGCACAAAGAAACACATATATGACCACAGCTCTTCGATGATGGAGGGAACATGTGCTGGAACATGCTGTACCGCACGTGCCCTCCTCCCCCGTCCCTTCACGTGTAATTCGCATGTTGCAGGCGAAAGACCACCGCACATCAACTCCCACGGTCCCACCCCACCGAAAAATAGCCGTGAGACGCTGTAACTGCATATGAGCAACATATTTTCAGATGATGTTTGATGAATTTCAATCTCACTCTCATCAATATCAAATTCAGCGCAATTATGCCAATTTAATTTAGGCTATCCACCCCTGTGAAGAAATGGGATCTCCCTACTTTGCATATTACAGTATGGCGCTGGGAGTCGTTTAACCACATGAATATACATTAATTGAATATATATGAATATATAATAACTCAGATATTATAAATTAGTGGACAACCTCGCGCACAAAGGATGCCTTTTGTGTCGCAAATATGAATATAATGTAAAATAATTATGAATTAAAATGACTTTTACCATGTATTACAGGTATTGTTCTTAACACAGTAATTTGTATTTGTTTTCGTATCTCTCTCTCTCTCTCTCTCTCTCTCTCTCTCTCTCTCTCTATCTCTCTCTCTCTCTATCTCTCTCTCTTTTTAGCAAGAATTAAAAAAAAAATTCACTATATTTTAGTGGACACAATATTTAATTTAATTTATTTTGTTTCCAGGTTATGAGTGAGTCAGTCCGCTTACAATCATGCATGCTCCCAAACTGATATATGATATCAAGTTCATATATATATATATATATATATATATATATATATATATATATATATATATATATATATATATATATATATATATATATATATATATATATATAATTTTCTTACATTTTGTAAGGTTTGTCAATGAACACATACCCAATCTTGAGTATGATGTAATTATTAAATTCTTAAAGAATTTTACTTATTTTTTAAATATATAAAAACACCCTTAAATGTTTATTTAAAAAAAAAAGAAATCTGCGTATTTAAATAAACACTAGGCGAATAAATCGCTTAAATATTGTTTTAACTAGAAAAAAATAATGAAATATGAAATATGTTGTATTTGTGTCCCCCGTCTTTTGAATGAATTGGAACAGTCCGTTAAGGCCACGCCCCCTCCGCGCTCTCCAGTTGATGTTGTTATTGTTTCTGTCAGTCAGACGTTTGATGGAAGAAGTGACAAAAAAACCCAAACAAACTTCTCGAGTTTCCCCAAAAATGACAACTGTCAGCCCGTAGCTTTAAGCTAGATAGGGACGTTATGAAAAATAGAATTATTGCCCCGAAACATATGTTAACAAAGGGGATAATAAACTCATGGAGCTGCGCAACGGAACACAGGGGAGAATAAGGAGCCTCCGGCGGGGCTGCAAGAGAGTCGAGCCGCCCAGCGCGAACATGAGGCGGGATGTCAGTAAAGTTCTGCGCCCGCTGCCCGTGGAGACCAACGATGACGATGAGCCCATGGAAGAAGAGGACTGTTTCTCCTTGGGCTTCCTCAAGAATGCCAACCTCGAGCCCGCGATGCTCTTCGCGGCGCCCCGGTATAGCTTGATTCGGGAGGTGGGTCGCGGGAGCTACGGTGTGGTGTACGAAGCCATCGCCCGCAGGTCCGGAGCCCGGGTGGCCGTGAAGAAGCTCCGCTGCGACGCGCCCGAGAAAGTGGAACTGGCGCTGGCGGAATTCTGGGCCCTGGCGAGCCTGGAGAAGAAGCACGAGAATGTGGTGCAGCTGGAGGAGTGTGTGCTGCAAAGAAACGGGATGGCACAGAAAATGAGCCACGGGAACAAACGAAACAAGCAGTATTTGAGATTAGTGGAAACTTCACTGAAAGGTAAATTAAGTTTGACACATGAGGACAGGGCTTTTTGAAAGCATTTGCACTGAATGCATAATTCATAATATGATCTGATTTATTTTGTCAAGATCTTAGGTCATTGTTTTGCTTTTAAATACAAATGAAAGTTGCATAAAGCAATGCAAAATCTTAAATTGCACACTTTTAATAATATGCATGCATCAGCATTAAAACCTTTATGATATTATCATCTTAAAGGCATACCATCAAACGTGCACAAAGTAGGAAGAGGAGCTAGGGAACATCATGTTCTAGCACACATGATGCATTAACCCCTTCACTCCCATATAGGCCAGATTGCATGCACACCCCTGCTTTAGTCATTGTGTGCAATTTTCAAAACTAGTAGGTTTAATAATAATGTTGTTTTCATGTCATTTGTATTGCTTAAATCAAATTAAAGTGTGCATATTTACAGGATAAAAATTCATTTTTAAGTCATTGCAATCACAAACAAGAATTTCTAGCTCATTAAATGTTTTAGAGTGGTTCATAATGTGAAAAATGTAAATGTTTCCATTCTTTTTTACAATTTTATTACCTTCTTTGACCATTTTGAGGCCTGAAAATTATTATTTTTTGAATTCCCTGATATTTCCATGTTCATGTCAACCCTGATTTAATGTTTGGACTCAAAGTCTCACAGTTGTGCGCTTTTATTTAATTAGTCTCTCTCTCTCTGAAAAAATTTAAATATTTTACACATCCAATGGTGTACTCTATCTAAAATGATTTGTAAATGGGATTTGGTGAATTGGTTTATTCAAAATGGCGAAATAATAAAGTCAAGTTGGTGTTTTTGTGGCGTTTGGTGTGTCGAGGTGACGGTGAGTTGCGTGTTTGTGGTGTCGTGTGAGTGCTATATTTGTGGTTGTGCTCAGCAGTGGCAGGATCTGTTTTGTGCTGACTGGTGTTGTTATGTAAGTGCCACCATTTAGTGGCCTCGTCTACAATGGAAAAACTAATCCTGATGTTACAGGCTGATCTGAATATAAATGCTTTTGCTGGTGTATTTTGAGTTACGTAATGGATTTTTGATAAACATATGTTTTTATGAGCCAGAATCGACCAGGCCAGAATTTTGTTTGTGACCTGTAATCAGTCAGTTCGGTCAAAGTGAACAAATTTACAAATCACACCTTGCTTTATATCAGGGATTCACAAACTTTGAACTAAAGTATTTACTTGAAATAGAAATTTAAAGTTAATATTTCCATAATTTAACAACACATTCACATGTTAATGCTTCTCTGATTTCAGTTAAAGCGCCCCTATTACGCTATTTTAAAGGTTATTGGAGTCTCCTACAACAGGTTTACATGCATCTAAGGTCAAAAAACACTTTGACCACATGACCTCATTTCTCAAAGAGACTGAAAACGCTTCGTTCCAAGATTCGGTCTCTCTTTGGTTGGTCTACTTTGCTCTGATTGGTCAGACAGCCCAGTCTGTTGTGATTCGTCGACCACTTACAGCACATGTCGGAAACCAAGTGATCTTTACCATATCTGAATTTCAGCTCTGGATCTTCCTCAGTGATACGAACAGTAGTGATGGCGTCGGTTTTAACGTATCAATTCCAGCCCGAGTCCTCATGCTTTCAAAGTGCATCTAACTGGATTCTCAGTGCTGAAAACAGCGTCTTCTCGAACCAAGCTCTTCCAGTCTCAGCTACAACTACAGTGTTTGAGGGTCAAAGTAGATGTTGTTCATGAGCAGCCAATGAAGGACTGGCATTAGGCATAGTTTGATAACCCCAGTTTGGCAAATCCTGCTTCATGAGATGACCTACATTTGTTGTTTTAGGATTATGAAAGACACGAGTTCCCAAGCATTTTCTTTCCCCAAGTGTTTGTTAGTTGCTATCACTTCCACAGGTCACAGTCCACCTGTTCTCCATGCACTTCCCAACCCTTGTTTCCTAAAGTTAAGCTAGGTTAGTTATCACAGAACACAGACAGATTATCAGCGTTTAGTCCCATACACCGCTCTTTGGAAGGGCTCCAAACGTGCCGCTCAGCGGAAATCTGTGCTCAGCTAAAGTCCGATTGGTGTTTTGCTAGCCCATCTGCGTTAGCTAAAGCAGCACTTTAGTTCTAGCTGGCGTAACAGTCTTTGTTGAAGGCTTGGGGTTTGAACAGTAAAGCCGCTGTGGTTTGAACAGGACGGGGTGTAATCAAACACAACACTGTCTCTGTTTGCTAATGAGTCAGACACAACGGCTTATCATTTAGAGACCAGAAACATTCAATGAAGAGACGTTTGGCCTTACTCAGCAGAAATAGCTCAATGAAGCACATGAGTAGATTATATGGACTGGAGTGGGATTGATTTAGCCAACGTGCTGATGTGGTTTACAGTAAACCATATTCTCCTGGTTAAAATAACAGGCCACTTGGAGCACATTGTTGTCCTCCGATGTTTTCTTTGAATCTTTAAATTGGGATTTTAGGCTTTGAAAGCAAAGAGCTCATAAAAAAGCAAAAGAAATTGTTAGTTGCACAACATGAAATGAAAATTGACCCTGTTTACTTTCTTAAAGAGGTCATGAACTGCATTTTAATTATGTTCTCTGAGGTCCACTTATAGTTTTATCAAGATTTTTACATCAAAAACAACAAGTAATATAAGCTATTTTCTGTCCTGTTTTTGGGCAATGTCCACACTAATACGTTTTCGGTTGAAAACGCATATTTTTCCCTCTGTTTTGGCCTTCCGCCCACACTGAGATGGCATTTTTGTCAAGGTGGAGGTATTTGAAAACAATGACACATGTTAAGTCATGATGTATATTGTACCCATAGATATCTATTGCGTGCCTGCATTTTTGTGCCTGATATTTGGGCGTAACAGTGAGTGATATGATCATATGCTGATAAAATGATCATGCCAGAAGAATAGCTATAAGAATATTATATCTGCTTTCTCTGCATCGTCTCGTGAGCATTCAGTATGTTTTACGCATGCACAGTAAGGGGATTTAAGCATGTGTGGATGAGCAACTTTTGAAAAATGCTTGAAAACGCAAATGTGGATGGGGAGCGTTTTTAAATGAAAACTCTGTTTTCAAATGTCTCCAGATTTCAAGCATCATGGCAAACAGTGTGCATCTCAAGTGTCTCAGTTGAAGCAAATAATCCATTATTTATCGGTTTTAATATATATCGGCCAGAATTTCTTATCGGGCCGATACAATAACATTAAAAAGGATCATATATACCGATATTGTGGCCGATATGTCGTGCATCCCTACTAAAAATCGGGTGAAACTGCCCTTATGTCTGTGGTGTCCCACAGTTTTAAAATCGGTTAAGATTTGAAAATCGAAAAAAAGTTTTCAAATAGTGGGTGTTGATTTTTGGCTAGTAATGCACAACAACTGACTGCAGATTTTAGTATGGAATGTTCACTTATGCATTTGCATTGTATAATTCCTATATTCTACTCTCATTCCAGGTGAGCGTATCCTGGGTTACCCAGAGGAACCATGTTATCTTTGGTTTGTTATGGAGTTCTGCGACGGTGGCGACCTCAACCAGTACATCCTCTCCCGACGACCTGATCCACGGACCAACCATAGTTTCATGAAGCAGTTGACCAGTGCTGTGGCCTTCCTCCATAAAAACAACATTGTCCACCGGGACCTCAAACCAGACAACATTCTCATCTCGCAGAAATCGGGCGGTCCCGTGATCAAGGTCGCCGACTTCGGCCTCAGCAAGGTGTGCGCGGGACTCAGCTGCATTGAGAACGAAGGCGACAACCAGGTTAACAAGAACATGGTGAACATTAACAAATTCTGGCTGTCGTCAGCATGCGGCTCCGACTTCTACATGGCGCCGGAGGTTTGGGAGGGCCACTACACCGCCAAGGCAGACATTTTCGCGCTTGGCATCATCATTTGGGCCATGATAGAACGGATCACGTTTATCGATGCTGAATCCAAGCGAGAGCTCCTCGGCACGTACATTCGCCAGGGGACCGAGATCGTCCCGGTGGGCGAGGCCTTGCTGGAGAACCCGAAGATGGTCCTGCACATCCCGCAGAGGACACGCAGCATCATGTCTGAGGGCATCAAGCGGCTTCTGCAGGACATGTTGGCGGTCAACCCACAGGACCGGCCCGACGCACTTCAGTTGGAAGTTAGAATGGACCAAGTCACATGTGCGGCATAAGCTGACTCGATTGGCCAAAACAAGCATGCTTGCTCGTTCAGGTGGGTTGAAATTTCTTGATATCATTTTAAACATGTTGTATTCACCATTTTTGTTCACCTCAGACCAAAATCTTCTAAAATCAAGAGTGCGGTTTAAATCCCATAATGCACAAAAAACAAGCCTCTTGGGTTGTGAAAAATGTGAGTGCTGGAGTGATGTATTTTTGTAGTTTGCATCAGCCTGGTTCCCTTGACAAAAACCCAGTAGGATTTTTTCCATTGGCTTTTGGATTATTGCAGAAAATAAGCTCTGTGACCAACAAAAGTTTATGATTCTTACTAGTGCTGTCAAATCAATTAATCACAACTAACAATAAAAGTTTGTAAATATTTAGAGTGTGTGTATACTTATATGTTTAATAAAACAAACTTTTACGTTAGATGCGATTAATCACGATTAATCGATTTGACAGCACTAGTAAGAAGATTAAATATAATATATATTTTCAAACTTTTGCATTAGATGCGATTAATCACGATTAATCGATTTGACAGCACTAGTAAGCTTATATATAATATATATTCAAACTTTTACGTTAGATGCGATTAATCATGATTAATCAATTTGACAGCACTAGTAAGCTTATATATAATACATATTTTCAAACTTTTGCATTAGATGCGATTAATCACGATTAATCGATTTGACAGCACTAGTAAGCTTATATATAATATATATTCAAACTTTTACGTTAGATGCGATTAATCATGATTAATCAATTTGACAGCACCAGTAAGCTTATATATAATATATATTTTCAAACTTTTGCATTAGATGCGATTAATCACGATTAATCGATTTGACAGCACTAGTAAGCTTATATATAATATATATTTTTCAAACTTTTGCATTAGATGCGATTAATCACGATTAATCGATTTGACAGCACTAGTAAGATTAAATATAATATATATTTTCAAACTATTGCGTTAGATGCGATTAATCACGATTACTCAGTTTGACAGCACTAGTAATATTATATATTATATATATTTAAACTTTTGCATTAGATGTGATTAATCACGATTAATCGATTTGACAGCACTAGTAAGATTAAATATAATATATATTTTCAAACTATTGCATTAGATGTGATTAATCGCGATTAATCTATTTGACAGCACTAGTAAGAAGATTAAATATAATGTATAATGTTTTTAACTTTTACGTTTGATGCGATTAATCACGATTACTCATTTTGACAGCACTAGTAAACTTATATATATAATATATATTTTCAAACTTTTGCGTTAGATGCAATTAATCACTATTAATCGATTTGACAGCACTAATTCTTACATGTATTGTTCATCATGATAATCTTCACAAATTAACAACTTTTATGAATTTTAATGTTAAGTGCAGTCTATTAACAAGCAACACCACGGTCACATGACTTAATTGTCACCACCATTAATCTTCAGCAACTCTTTATTTAAAACCATTTTCCCTGAAAGTTCGAGTTTATAATAGTTTGCAAGAGTGCGATTATAAACACAACGAGGCTGTGAAAGTGACTAGTGAGTAGATGAGTTTATCTGTTCGGCTGATGATGTTTAATGTCCGACAACAACCTCTGTAGTCCCATTTAGACACTTGTTAGCAAACTGCCTTTTTTAAGACAAGTAGAAGGTTTAAATAATTACAAGCGGGTGTTATTGACGTATTTTATGTCGTAGAATAAAACGTGAATATATCTTGAGCTTGTGTTTTTTTCATTAATTTAACCAAAAACACCTTATAAAAATCCATTGACTTCAGAACCAGATGTGCTAAAATGCTTGTTTCTGGGTTTCGGCCTACACCCTATTGGATGCCTTTACACTACATAAGTGACAGTTATATAAATTTATTTTCGTGTTAAAGTGCTCTCAGGTGCCATATTGATTTTAATCCAAACTAGGCCAATCTTGAGTTCACTTCAGAGAGTTCTTCGCCTATTCTAGTACTTCTTGTCCTTCCTGCTGCTTTGTATTTCTCTAATCAAACCCACTTATATGGCCTGAGGGGCAACATGTACCCTGTGAGGCTGCCACGCTCTACCCATCGCACGTCTCGCAGGCCTGTTTGGTTTCCCGATGCCACGCCCTGAGCTCCTATGAGCATTTTGACTAACAAGATCTGACACCTTTTTAGCAGCAGAATGCACTCTGCCAGGGGCGATCGTGTCAATGTGTGACACACAGCATACGCCCAACCAGGTGCGTTTTGGTTTTGGTAGGAACAAAATGCTATACAACGTCAGTAATACCGGAATGGCGTTCCCGCAGAGTTTATTGCATTCTTTGATGGATTTTGCATTGGACGAGGTTCAACTGAAAAAGCCAAAGGAAATTAAATGCATTTTAAGTCATTCTATAAATTAAATTTTACTGTAGCTATATTTATGCTTTTGCTGCTTTTTTTTTTTAATTAAAAATATTCACACTTTCAGTAATTCATGCCACAGTAATGCAGTATATTATTGTATTATATTGTGTAACAGTGTAAATTCAGTCAATTTAGTAATTTTAATCAATGTTTTTATATTGCTTATTACTTTTATTAATAATAATTTATTAATTTATAATTAATTAATTATAATAATTATTAATATTATTTATATTTAATTTTATCTAAATGTATTTATTGGTTTGTTGTTGTTGTTGGAAGATTATACATTTGCTGAATCAGTATTATGTTTTTCCTCTAACTTCCTTTTTATTAAAATCTAAGGCTGTCAATTCAATCAGTTTAATCAAATGAAATAATATGCTGATTAATCTGATTCATAAAAAATTCACACTTTCAGTAATTCACGTCACAGTAATGTAAATTTAATGTGTAACATTAATAATATTCAATATCAATGTATGTTTATTATTTTTAATGAATACTATTTTTTCATTTATATTTAATTATTTATTTATATGAAATTTTATCAAAAAATATTTATTAATTTGCTTGCTTATTTATTTATTTATTTATGGGTTTGTTGTTCATGTCGGATAATTAAAAAATTAAAACTTAACAAATTAAAATTTAAAAAAGTAAAAAAATCAGTAATAATTATATTTCAGTAATAATTATAGCTATTATGTTTTCATCTAACTTCCTTTTTATTAAAAAAGTGCTGTTGTCAAAAAAAATAATCTAATGAAATAATATGCTGAATAATATAATTTTCCACAATTAATAAATTGTTAAATTAATAAATGTATGTCTATATATTAATGTATATTAATATTTAACACACACACACTCATACATATATATATATATATATATATATATATATATATGTGTGTATGTGTGTGTGTGTGCATATATATATATATATATATATATATATATATATATATATATACATACACATTGCGTTCTTGTAAAAAAGTATTTTATTAACTTAAAAGGTGCTTCATGTTTTGGGAACCAATTGTTCAACATCAGTAATTCCGAAATGCCGTTCCCGCAGAGTTTATTGCATTCTTTTATGGATTTTGCATTGGACGAGGTTCAACTGAAAAATCCAGAGGAAATGAAATGCATTTTAAAGCCACTTTATAGCACAATTTTAATCAAAACTCGCTTCATTGTTGTCCCGAGGCTAGAACATACAGACTTCATTCAGACTAGCACGCATCTCCAGCGAAATGCAATGAAGACGGCTTGTTTGGTGTCAGATCGGAGGGTCTGCGCTGTGCATGGGCTGCGTGGACGTGTACGTGACTCGTGCGTCAGGGCTTTATGGCCTCGTTCTTTCAGTGAGCATATAGAGCAGTTACGCAACACACCAGGGCCCAAACCCTCCTTCCTCCCCCCGACGGCCTGAATGGAAGCAGCCATCCATCAAAACCAGCAGGGCTGGGAGTGAGCCATGAGTCTGCCTGTTTGTCTTGGTGGGGTAAGAGG
This sequence comes from Megalobrama amblycephala, assembly GCF_018812025.1. Lineage (NCBI taxonomy): Eukaryota > Metazoa > Chordata > Actinopteri > Cypriniformes > Xenocyprididae > Megalobrama > Megalobrama amblycephala. The sequence goes on along the minus strand of NC_063067.1, from coordinate 6,254,685 downwards.
GGGTACTTCTGCGTATTGACACCAGCAGGGACAAGGAGATCACTGCGGCTGCACACAGAAGGCCCCGCTCCACCCTCCCGTCCCGAAACACACACGCCCATTTTTGCAGGCCGTGAGACACTGAGGGGTCTGTGGTCTCGGCGCTAGACTCACGTTCAGAACATTGTGTTCTTTCCCTGCCAGCCTGCATGAGTCTCCATTGCTACTGCGTTTACACTGTCAGGTACATTATTCACACCGGAGGAACACATATTTGCTCAATCGTTAAGATTTGAAATACACCAATGATGATATTGCTTCTCGTTTTTAATTAGAAATTAAAACACTTTCAGTAATTCACACCACAAGAATGTAATAAACAGGTAATGTGTAACAGTATTCAATAATAATGTTTTATGTTTCATATTTTTAAATTATTTTATTATTTTAAAACATTATTTTTAATATTTGATTTATTTATATTTAATTTTATTATTTTTAATACTATTTAATAAATTCAGAATACAATAATGTAAAGTACATATAACAATATGTAAATTATATTAATTAATATCAATAATAATCTTTTATGTCTCATAATTTTATATTATTTATTTATTTTTAATACTTTTTATTTTTAATATTTTAGTATATGTAATAATTATACTTATTATTATTCATTAATATCGGTAATGATGTTTTATAATGTTAATTTTTATTTTATTTGTATTTTAATACTTCTTGTTTTTAATATTCATATTCATTTATATTTACATTTTATTAATACTATTATCATTATTATATCAGTGTATGTTTATAATGCTTATTATTTTTAATTAATTATAATTTATATGTGCAACAGTATGTAAATTATATTTATTCATATTAATAATAATGTTTTATAATCTTAATGCTTTGTTTCATTTATTTTATTATTTTAAAACTTATTACTTTAACATGTTTTTTATTTTAATTATATTATGTTTAATGTTTTATTTTTAATATTTTTATTAATTTAACTGTCATTATTATTAATTAATTTATATTTTATTTTATTTTCAATACTATTTAATAAATTTACACTACAATAATGTAAAGTACATATAACTATGTAAATTATATTAATATTCATATCAAAAGTAATTGTTTATAATATTCCATAGTTTTATATTATTTATTAATTTTATTATTTTAATTTTTTTAAATATTTTTAATACATTTAATAATAATTGAATATTACATTAAATTATATTAAACATATATTCATTAATATCGTTCATAATGTTTTATAATGTTCATTTTTATTTTGTTATTTTTATTTATTATTTTATTAATTTTTTTTAATATTTGTAAATATACATTTTATTATTAATTAATACTATTATTATTATATTTATTATTTTTGTTTATTATTTTAATACTTTTTGTTTTTAATATTTGTATTCACTTATATTTACATTTTATTAATTAATACTATTTATTAATATTATTATTATTATTATTATGGGTTGTTTTAACATTTTAATCAATTAAATAATCACTGCTGATTGATATGATTAATCAAAATTAATTGTCTATATATCAGTATTTGTTGAGAAAAGCCTAAAATGAAGATAATTCAAATACATTATTGTGCCAATATTATGGTAATAAAGTCAGTAAAGTATTTTATTAATTGAAATTCACATTTGAAAGTCTTCTGCCTCAGGCCAGTTTGCAACTTGTATTTGTAACTTTTTATAAATAATATAATTACTCTTATACTATTTTGACTAGTGCACAACTATTTCTGTGCCCAAATCATTCGCAGACGCAAAACCACCTCGAACCGCTCATCTTCTGCACAGACTGAACTGCGTTCGTCTAAATGTGGCCATGTTGTATATGTGATTATAGTCATTATATAAGTGGGTCAGTGAGTGCAGAGCAGCTGTAATGTATAGTACAGTGTGTTCTCTATGGCCTGTGGGTATGTCTCTGTTCAGGGAGGGCCATGTCATGTTGATCAACACTACAGCTTCTGTATGTTTATGTGAAAGTTTGAAAGTTGTCCTGTTGGTTTTGATCTGAACAAAATGCATTAGAAAGCAACAATGCCAATCAGATTTCACAACAATTGCAAGTTAACAGAGCATTTGTCTCTGAAGATTGCAAAACTACCATTTTTTTTTTTCCAGATTCCTTTGGGAAAGGTGGGGGTGGTTTAGGGGTGTTTTCCAGGATTGTTGGGGAGGTAATGACGGAGTGTTTACAGACTGTTATGTAAGCTGGAATAACATTCAGCTAATAATTGTGCTGTTTTTCCATGTATTTAGCACACTTTTTCAATCAGAGGTTGTTTTTTTCTATTGTTAAACTGTTTTATTAAGTTGAGAAGAAGAACTGCCTAAAACCCTTTGCAAACAAATAATAAGTTAATGTAAGATGTGACATGAAGTCGTTTGTGCGCTGTAAAAAAGTATTTTTCGAAGTAGTAATTAAAAGAAATATTAGTGGACTACGTTTTACAAGAAGATACTATTTCATTGTTTCTACTTTTAAAATTTAAATGTTTCTTTGTAATTATTTGTGAAATTTACTAGCGATTTTACTTTTGTTTCCAAAGTAAATCCTACACCATTTTTTTTCCTCTGTGTGTCTCATTATAACCCCATGGAAGCTTGTTTCTGCCTCTAAATAAAAAATAAAAAAGGTAATTGCGACGTTTTATCTCACAATCCTGACTTTATAACTCGCAACTGTGAGTTTATATCCCGCAATTGATTTTGTATCCTGCAATTCTGACTTTATTTCTCGCTATTGCAAGTTTATATCCCGCAATTGTTTTTATATCCAGCAATTTTGAGTTTATATTCTGCAATTCTGACTTTCTCGCAATTGTGAGTTTATATCCCGCAATTCTGACTTTATATCCCGCAATTGTGAGTTTATAACTTGAAGTTCTGACTTTATTTCTCACAATTTTGAGTTTATATCCCGGAATTGTGAGTTTATATCCCACAATTGTTTATTTCCTGCAATTGTGAGTGTATATCCCGCAATTGAGTTTATATCCCGCAATTGTGTTTATATCCCTCATTTGTGAGTTTATATCCCGCAATTGAGTTTATATCCCACAATTGTGAGTGTATATCCCACAATTGTTTATATCCCGCAATTGTGAGTTTATATCCCACAATTGAGTTTATATCCCACAATTGAGTTTATATCCCACAATTGTGAGTTTATATCCCGCAATTGTGTTTATATCCCACATTTGTGAGTTTATATCCCGCATTTGTGAGTTTATATCCCACAATTGAGTTCATATCCCACAACTGTGAGTGTATATCCTGCAATTGAGTTTATATCCCACAATTGTTTATATCCCGCAATTGTGAGTTTATATCCCGCAATTGAGTTTATATCCCGCAATTGAGTTTATATCCCACAACTGTGAGTTTATATCCCGCAATTGAGTTTATATCCCACAATTGTGAGTGTATATCCCGCAATTGAGTTTATATCCCGCAATTGTGAGTTTATATCCCACAATTGTTTATATCCCACAATTGTGAGTTATATCCCGCAACTGTGAGTTTATATCCCACAATTGAGTTTATATCCCACAATTGTGAGTTTATATCCCGCAACTGTGAGTTTATATCCCGCAATTGAGTTTATATCCCACAATTGTGAGTGTACATCCCGCAATTGAGTTTATATCCCGCAATTGTGAGTTTATATCCCACAATTGAGTTTATATCCCACAATTGTGAGTTTATATCCCGCAACTGTGAGTTTATATCCCGCAATTGAGTTTATATCCCACAATTGTGAGTGTATATCCCGCAATTGAGTTTATATCCTGCAATTGTGAGTTTATATCCCGCAATTGAGTTTATATCCCACAATTGTGAGTGTATATCCCGCAATTGAGTTTATATCCCACAATTGTGAGTTTATATCCCCCAATTGTGAGTTTATATCCCACAATTGTGTTTATATCCCGCAATTTTGACTTTATTTCTCGCAATTGTGAGTTTATATCCCCCAATTGTGAGTTTATATCCCACAATTGAGTTTATATCCCACAATTGTGAGTTTATATCCCGCAACTGTGAGTTTATATCCCGCAATTGAGTTTATATCCCACAATTGTGAGTGTATATCCCGCAATTGAGTTTATATCCTGCAATTGTGAGTTTATATCCCGCAATTGAGTTTATATCCCACAATTGTGAGTGTATATCCCGCAATTGAGTTTATATCCCACAATTGTGAGTTTATATCCCCCAATTGTGAGTTTATATCCCGCAATTGAGTTTATATCCCACAATTGTGTTTATATCCCATTCTGACTTTATTTCTCGCAATTGTGAGTTTATATCCCCCAATTGTGAGTTTATATCCCGCAATTGAGTTTATATCCTGCAATTCTGAGTTTATATCTCACAATTCTAAGAAAACAAGTCAGAATTCTGTGCTAAAAAGTTGCAATTACCTTTTTTATTTTTTATTCAGTGGCGGAAACAAGCTTCCATATAACCCAATATTTACCCATTTTTCTTTATGCACTCCTTTTGTGGAAAATATTTTCGCTCCGTCTCTGTAAAGTAACTTCGATCAGGTCAAACTTAGAAAAACAATTGGACATCCAGCATTATTGGATTACCGCACAGCCATAGTTGGCTGAGGATGAAATCGGATAATGCAGAAACAGCTTGGATGACAGACACCATGTTGCATCAGTAAATCATTCACTCGTGAACCGCCCGACACATGGACCTCGGATTAGAAATACTAGGAGAACAACAACAATGCCTGTAATTGTAGTGCTGTTGAGTAGAATATATGAGTGACAGGTATTGTCACACACTCTGTGGTTTGTTCTGTGGTGAAGGAGAACACGTTTGCAGGTGTTGTTTGGAAGGAAGCCAACATGTAGGTGCACAACAGCTCTCAGCTCTGCCTTGGGCTTTGAACAAAGCGTGGTTAAATTCACCTCGACCCCTGCGGTGGGTTTCTGCTGACTCACATCCGTCAACAGCCAGATGTTATTGGGTTCAGGACAGATATCAGCTGTCTGCAGAGCTGGTGCGATCAATAACCAGCTGATGTGTGTAGTTTTTGCTCTATTATCCTATCACATGCTGATTGGCTGAATTATTATGTTTACAAATAAGTTATTTGTGATGTTTGCTAAATATAACTACTGCTTAATGCAGATAACATGAAGTCGATATTATGACAAAAAAAAGTCATAACTATGAGATTAAAAATTGAAATTATGACATAAAATACAACTGACATTAAAAAGTCATGATTATGACAAAACATTATGACTTGCTATAATTCTAACTTTTTATCACCTAATTTCTGCCTTTTGTCATTGACTTTTTAATCACCTAATATCTACTTTTTATGTCATAATTTTGATTTTTTTTATCTCTATTATTAGTCATCTCCTAATTTCTAATTCTAATTTCTATCTCCTAATTTCTACTTTTGATATTATACCTTTTATTTGATGATTATGACTTAGCATTAATTTCTTCTTTTTGTCATAATTTCAACTTTTCTAAATTCTGCTTTTTGCGGTCATTTGGAATTGAGTAATAATTATGACTTATGTAATAATTTTGACAGTTTATTGCCTAATTTCTACCTTTTAACGATCTGATAATTGTCTTAGCATGTCATAATTTCTTTTTGTGTCATAATGATGACTTTTTAACTTCTTATTTAGAATTTGTATGTAATAATTATGAATTTTTATGTGATAATTTAAACTTATTACTTAGACTTGTGACTGTCAATTTTTATCTCCCAGTTTCTACTTTGTCATAATTTTGATTTTTTGTTATTTTTTTGAGTTTTTAATCACATAATTCCTACTTTTTTTGTCATAATTATGACTTGAAAGGTGATTTTTTTTTATCACTTATTTTCTACTTTTAATGTCATAATGTTGACTTTTTATCTCCTAATAATTTATCTCATAATTATGTCAAAATTACTGTCATAATTTTGACTGTTTATTTCCTAATTTCTACTTTTTATTTAATTATTTTTACTTTTTGTCATAATTTCGATTTTTTTTCTTAATGATAACTTTTAATTTCCTAATTTCTACTTTTTATTATTTTTGAGTAATAATCCTGACTTTTTATGATCTCATAATTATAATGGTCATAATTTTGACTGCTTATCTCCTTAACAAATCTGTCATAAATAATTTATACTTCGTCATATCGATGAATTTTCTCTTAGTTTCTACTTTTTATATCATAATTTATTTGTGATAATACTATTTGTGTCATAACAATGACTTTGACTATCTCCTAATTTCAACTTTTTGGCATCATTTTGAATTTTTATGTAATAATTCTGACTTTTTATGATAATTTAGACGTTTTATCTCATAATTGTGACTGTCAATTTTATCTTTTTATCTCCTAATTTCTATTTTTTATCATAATTTTGACTTTGTGTTATAATTATGACTTATATCTCCTAATTTCTATTTTTATTTGATAATTTTAACTTTTTTGTCATAATTATGATTTACCAAATCATGTTTTTTTTTTCTCTAATGTGGTGGTAATATGCTTTCTTAGGGAATGGATGTGTTTGCTTGAGTAACAGTTTTGTTTTGCTCTCTCTACAGGTTTGCAGAGTAGAATTGCTCACCGATGGAAATGAAAAAGGAATCAACAAATCCTGGAACTGTGAATTTAGTTTTGTGCTCGCTTCCAGAAAGCAGAAGTGAAAAGGAAAGTCTCGATATCTATATTAAAGACCCATCACGTGGAAATGCTATGCAGGTATCTTTCTCAACACGCTCTTTTTCTACTTCAATGCATCGGATTCCTCATACGAGTCTTCCAAACTGACGTCAAAACCTACGTTTTTTTCTGCTCAAATCTCACCAGCAATGATTTCACGTCCCTCTCGTTCTCTGCTGTGACTCGTGCTGTTGTTCTGGACCAGATTTAGACACACGTTGCACTGTCCTCAAACAAGCATATCCAGTCTGTACCTCTATGAAAACTACCTTCCGCCCCATCCGTTTGGAAGGGGTTTACCAGACAGTATAGATGTAAATACTTAGATGTAGATAATGCAGCACTAGGATTGATCGAATGTTGTTGTTGAATGATCTAAAATATTCACAGAGAAGGAAGTTATTATAAAGCTCACAACCATGAAGACACACTGTGAACGATATAATGTGAATAAGTGGGCACATAGTGACCCCGTCTCTCCTGTAGGTGTGAATGTTTCTAACCCGAACAACAGCACCTCTACAAAAAAAAGAAAAAGGAAAAAAAAAAAACACCGTTGTGCCTTATTTTTTATTTGATTTTTTTTAAAGAAAGTGTTTGGATGGTTCTCATTATTTTATTTTGTATTTTTTCTTTAGGATATTTTAAATGATTTTGTTTTAATCTGAAATGTTATTTCCAGGCTAATAATATTGGTTTCAAATGTTTTAATATGAGTTCTCTTAACAAAGCATTTGCGCAAACGCAAAAAATTTGAGAGGTATTTAAAAGCAGTTGCAATTTCTGTCAAATAATTTCTTCTTCTTTTTTTCCTTTCTTTTAGTCATTATCCTCTGTCAAAATGCAGATCAGGTGTAAACAAAATTGATGACACATTTTTTTACTTGTACTAAAAACGCCGTTGATTATTTCACTTTCTATGCAGTCTCGACAGTTGACGTTGTGTAAATAATGAATTGGTGTGGGATCAAATATTGTGGTTGTTAATCTTGGTTTTCATCACATTTTTGTAGCAAAATGTCTAATTTCCTTTCGGCTCAAAAGGCCTCAAAACGGTCGTGACGTTCACATCGTCTGGAATGTTTTAGTTCCGTTGGAACAGTTTGAATTCTGCGTCGCATCATGTGATTTTATACGGAACATTGCAAGATTCTGTTTCTATGGGAACCATTGAGACAATGTAGCTTGATTCTCCTCAGTACTGTTTGACACAAACACACTAACACATCAGGACCTTTGTGAAAAACAAATGTGTTAAAAACTTGTTTTAATTATACAAAGGGATGTTAATTGTAATCTTGATCACATTCAAGGTTACAGTACGTATATATTTGAGGTCACAGTAGTCGATATTTCTCCTGTGAAATGGACATTTGTACCAGGTAAAGCCAGCGAGAAATAGTTTTCCTTCTGTATTTTAGTAATGATTCTGTTCAGTGTTCTTGTTTACAATAGTCAGTGTTTCTACCTCACCTTCAAGACATCTTTAACCTCACTTCTCCTCGCTGTGGTGCGTTGCGTTTGGTTCAGTCTTTTGGTGCTTGCATCTTTTCAGCGGCAGTACTTTTATCCGTAACATATTAAACGTCTCGAACAGACTTTGCATTTCACTGTTTGTTGTTATTTTATTGTGCTGTCTATGAATTGCAGAGCAAGATGAATCTTCATTTTTATTACGGTAAAACAAAAAGTTCTTTGCATTTAGCATAGGTTCTGAATGGACATGGTGATGGGAAAAAAATTAGATGGGAGGAGGAAAAAATATACTTCAATGCTTTTGTGTAGCGAACAAAGTTTCTTGGGGGAAGCAAACAATTTGCAAGCATTTTGTGAGTGAATGCAAAGTTTCTCGAGGAAACGCAATATGTTTAGCGAGCGAACGCAAAGTTTCTCGATGGAGCGCAAACAATTTGCGAGCGAACGCAAAGTTTCTCTGGAGAGCACAAAACGTTTTGCAAACGAAAGCAAAGTTTCTCGGGGGAACGCAAATGTTTTGCAAGCGAATGCAAAGTTTCTCTGGAGAATGCAAAACATTTTGCAAATAAAAGCAAAGTTTCTCGGAAAAACGCAAACATTTTGTGAACAAATGCAAAGTTTCTCTGGGGAATGCGAATGTTTCGCAAGCAAATGCGAATGTTTCGCAAGCAAACGCAAAGTTTCTCTGGAGAACGCAAAACATTTTGCAAACGAAAGCAAAGTTTCTCGGGGGAACGCAAAACATTTTGCAAGTGAACACAAAGTTTCTCTGGAAAGCAAAACATTTTCTGGAGAACGCAAAACATTTTGCAAACGAAAGCAAAGTTTCTCGGGAAAACGCAAAACATTTTGTGAACAAATGCAAAACATTTTGCAAGCGAACGCAAAGTTTCTCTGGGGAACGCAAACATTTCGCAAGCGAACGCAAATTTTCTCTGGAGAACGCAAAACATTTTTCAAGCGAACGCAAATTTTCTCTTGAAAACGCAAAACATTTTGCAAGTGAACACAAAGTTTCTCTGGAGAATGCAAAACATTTTGCAAACGAAAGCAAAGTTTCTCGGGGGAACGCAAAACATTTTGCAAGTGAACACAAAGTTTCTCTGGAGAATGCAAAACATTTTGCAAACGAAAGCAAAGTTTCTCGGGAAAACGCAAAACATTTTGCAAACGAAAGCAAAGTTTCTCGGGAAAACACAAACATTTTGTGAACAAATGCAAAACATTTTGCAAGCGAACGCAAAGTTTCTCTGGGGAACGCAAACATTTCGCAAGCGAACGCAAATTTTCTCTGGAGAACGCAAAACATTTTTCAAGCGAACGCAAATTTTCTCTTGAAAACGCAAAACATTTTGCAAGTGAAAGCATAGTTTCTCAGGGAAACTCAAATGTTTCGCAAGCAAACACAACGTTTCTTGGGAAAACAAAAACATTTTGCGAGCAAACGCAAAGTTTCTTGGCAGAAAGTAAACAATTTGCGAGCGAACGCAAAGTTTCTCTGGGGAACGCAAAACATTTGTGAGAAAACGCAAAAGCATCGACAAATAATTTTTCCTCCTATCTCATATTTTTTTCCTTCACCATGTCCCTTTAGGCGCTCTGTAGTTTTCTGATCTCTCTATGGATCAATATAGTTCTAATATTCCTGATATACCTCCTCTGCCACTGTTTCAAAGTGTTTCTTTCTTCAGACTTTTTATGTCTTAGGGAACTTCTAGCCGTTCTTTTATCAAGACAAAATCCACAGGAAGTTCCATGTCTTTCACCCGTGAATCATATTACAGGATGTTTCAGGTCTGAAAATCATGTGTTTAGTGTAACTCACCTTGAAATACCAAAAACCTCATGGACTCACAGTAAGGTCATGTTTCTTGTCCCTCAGGTGTTCACTGTAAAATGTTTGCAGGTCAAACAAACACGACGACCATTTAACAGTCTAGAGGAATGCTAACCTAAACAGAGATACGCACATTGACTGATCACTACAAACATGGAAACCAAACAGTTATCTTTCTACTGAATTGTTTTCTTTCTATCCTATGGCGATTTGTTGGTTAATTTTCACAGATTAGTTTGAGAGTACAGATATTTTGTATTGTACAAATGTCTTTTCATAGTTAATATTAAACTGGGTTTGTTTGTGATGCTATGAGCCATTTGATGTTTTTGCAAAGCGATCTTTCTCAAATGTATGTAGCCTCTCTTGTTTTCTTGAAATAAAGAAATAGAAATAAATATTTCTGTCTTGATTATTATTTATTATCCGGTTTTACTTTGTATGTCATAATTTTGACTTTTTTGTCATACTTATGATTTTTATCACCTAATTTTTACTGTAACTTTTCATATCATGACTCTATTTTTTTTTAATTCTCTATTTCTCTGTTTTATTTAACTATTTATATGAAAATTTTTATTTTTCTGAATTTATCTCCTAATTTCTACTTTTGTCATAATTTTCCATTTTTGTCATAATTATTACTTAGTATCTCATAATTATGACTTTTTATGTCATTTTTTTGACTTTTTATGTCATAATTATGATTTACCAAAGTATACTGGTATTTTTTTTTATGCGTCAGAAATGGACTTTCATAATTATAGCTTAGTATGTCATAATTTTGACTTTATCTCCTAATTTATGCTTCTTGTCACAATTTTGACTTTTTGTGTCATAATTTATACTTTTTATCTCTTAGTTCAAATTTTGAATTATATAATAATTATTTTTATCTCCTGATCTGTACTTTATATCATAATTTTGTATTTTTTCTTAATTATGATTTTGCATTTTGTCGTATTTTTTTACATTTAATCTCATAGTTATGACTACTTTTTACCTCCTAATTTCTTGCTTTGTAATAATTATGACTCTCATTATGAAATCACACTTTTTTGACAATATTTAAGACTTGACTTTTAATAGTCTCTTGTTTTCTTGAAATAAAGAAATAGAATTAGATATTTCTTGATTGTTATGTATTATCAGGTTATCAGATTATTATATTATAATATATAATATTACTTCAGATTATCAGAATATTAGCTATAATTATCATTACCAACTTCGAAAATATAATCGAGTTTAGAATTGCCTTTGGATTTAAGGTTCGCTTGACTTCTTGTAAACATGTCACAGGAGATATCTGTCAAACTTTCTAGTCTTTGTTTTTCCCCATTGGCCTGTATATACGCCTAATTATCTACGCAAATCCTTGCACAGCATGACGTGACTGTGTGGTGAGCTTCTGTTTAATACATGACTGACTTGAGACTCATGAAACTTCATGTTCAGTGACAGCGTCATCACGTAATGGTCACATAATATGAGCTCAGTGAAAGGTCAACCCTGAGGTCAACATTGTGGTAAAGTAGGTCAGTAGTGCGTGATGAACCCTAATCCGTTATAATCAGTTTTGAAGTGGCGGGTCAAGCACATGTAGATGTAGCTAATGGCCTTCGAGGTCAGTTGTGTAATAAAGTCAAGGAGGAATAAAATCATTTATTTTATACAATGAATATTGAAATTATTTTTAATTGTATTCTGAAATTACATTTTGTTCTACTCTGTTTAGATCATATTTTTCAACATGGAAATTTAACCATATTGTTAGAATGGATTTAAGATCATAAGATTAGTGAATGAGCGAATAAATGTCAATTAGGATATGTCATGTATGGACTAAACACTGCAAAGAAAATACAGCATGATCAGATACAGAAAGAGGACATTGTGTACTCCTCGAGAGAGCGACAGGGAGAGAGAGAGAGAGCAGGAAACAGATCCTATAGAGCGGTCTGTCTTTTAGCATATATAGAGCGGCTGAACCATAAGAATGAAACACGCCTTTTACACACATGGGTGGAGGCTGATAATGACAGAAGCACTGAACATATCTATAGCACCAGCCAACACACACACACTATAAGAACACTGTCTGACCAACAAATATGAGCATTTCGACTCAGAAGCTTCAAAGAGTCAGAAGCTTCAGAAAACACGTGTAGCAGCACTTATCCTTGTATTTTATGTTATATGAGACGGCGCTTCAGGCACAAAGTCACCATACAACTTCTCACTAAGACTGGACACAAAACATCATGTCCTGAAATGATGAATTGTCAGAGGATTCGCAGAAACTGAGCAGGTAAACACAAAAATCACATGCACACTGAGGAGGAAGTGAGACTTTTTTTACGTGCCAAACGCTCTATACTCCGCACGGACGGGAAGTGCTAGAGCACAATGATGTACTTTTCCTTTCAGAGCTTCTGCGATTGGATGGTGTTATTACCATGACGACTGCAGCCCATCACGGCAGATGTGTGAATGAAATGTTTCTCGCTCTTGTCTGGTAGTGTCACGCTGCCCTGAAACTTTTGAAAATGTTACGTATGCTGTTCAGATGTTTTTTTTTTGCTGTTTCTGACATCTAATTAAGGAATTTAGATGAGAAACAGCATGTTATTTATCATTTTACCCATATTTCACTCCATTACTCCAGTCTTCAGTGCCACATGATCCTTCAGAAATCATTCTAATAATATTATTATGCTGATTTGCTGCTCAAGAAACATTTCTGATTATACTAAGATACATTCTTAGAAGAAAAAGTTCTATTTGGAACCTTAAAGGGTTCTGTCAGGCACTTCATACAGTAAATAGAATCTTTTTCATCTTAGGATCATTATGAATTTAATTTTAATTAAATTGTATTAATTAAAACAGCTTAATCACTACAAAACATTGTTAACCCTTATAGAGTCTTTGGGGTCTTTTTAGACCCCAAACGACGTTTGCTCAAATAAAAAAATATCTCTTTGTCCAAATGACATGCAACTGTACAGTTGTTAACACTTTCTAGATCTACAAAGAAAAAAATTGGAGTGATGGCTTGTTTTTATGTTAGTGTAAAAAGAAAAAGGCACATTCAGGGTCTTTGGGGTCTCTACAGACCCCAGGCAACAAAATGTAATTTTGTAACAAAATAATTGTTTTTTAAAAAAACAAATGTAATTCTACTCTGTTTTTTAATGTTTTTACTTCATACTTGTGCAGTTTTTGGAGGATTTTTCATATCTTTTAAATTTATATAAATAAATAAATATTTTTTTTATACAAAAACAGCTTTTTATGTAAAATTCACTTTATAAAAGACCCACATTTCTAACTTTCATTCATGGGGATAACATGGATAATTTGACATGGTTTAGTGTAAGATTTTTGCCCATCTTTTGGAAAATGCACTTTTAAAAGTAAAAAAAAATATCGCTTTAACCAGTAAATGACTGCAGAGCTCCACTTTTTGTCAAAGTTTAGCATTTTTTTGTACTGAAAAAAATAAGTTTTTCAAAAATGTTGATTTTGAGGATGAATTTTGTCCATTTTCTAATTGGAGTCTCATCATAATGTAACAATATTGAAAAACAATATTTTTTTTCATTACAAAAAAATACTAAACTTTGACAAAAAGTAGCCTTTATTGTTATAATTATGATTTCATAATATTTAGATATGAATCCAACGGAAAAAAACTTGTGAAAAGATGTCTTTCAGTCAGTCAAACAGCACATAGGAAATAGTGGAGCTCTGCAGCCATCTACTGGTAAAAATGATAGTTTTTTTTTTTTACTTTTAAAAGTGCATTTTCCAAAAGATGGGCAAAACCTTACACTAAACCATGTCAAATTATCCATGTTATCCCCATGAATGAAATTTAGAAATGTGGGTCTTTTATAAAGTGAATTTTACATAAAAAGCTGCTTTTGTATAAAACCTATTTAAAAAATATATTTTTTAATTTATTTATATAAATGTAAAAAATACGATAAATCCTCCAAAAACTGCACAAACATGGAGTAAAAACATTAATAAACAGAGTAAAATTAATTTTGTTTAAAAAAACAAACAAACAAGTATTTTGTTACAAAATTGCATTTTGTTGCCTGGGGTCTGTGGAGACCCTGAGTGTACTTCCCAAACGAAGACCACACAAGGGTTAAACATGAAAGTATTATGAAATCATTTAAGACAACCTTATACATACATATATACATATTTTCTTTTTGGCATAAAGCGTTCTTTAAAATTTAGTCAAGAACCATAAAGTTTTATATAGAACCCCACTGAACCTCCTTTGATGAAAAGAAACTTCAAAAGAACAGCATTTATTTGAAATAGAAATCTTTTGTAACATTATAAATGTCTTCTGCTCAAATTCATTCATTCTCACTGAATAAAAGTAGTATTTATTCACTACAAAGTTTAATTTAAACTTTTACAATTACCTTTTCCTTTTATATTTTTACTCTGGAGACCTTCGTAGTTTTTTTTACATGAAAACTTTATTGTGTGAATTTAATATTAAAGATAATGCTAAATAATAAATGGTAGTACTGACTTAAAAGGAACACATTTCTGGTTTGAGTTGGTAAAACAGAAGATGAAACGAACATAAGATGATTCCCCACATCCATCTTGTTTATGAGTGTGACTTTAAACACTTTTTGTTGTGTTATTCATCACTGAGATCCTCCACGGTCTTCATTATCTGGCTAAATGTCAAATTAATTGGAGCTTATTCATGATTGTGAAGGTTGGTGTGAGCTCTCGTTCTCTGTACGTGCTTTATGAAGAAGCAGGAGAATCAGACTCTGAATGTAATTAATCTCATTGAGTTCGATACTGCCAGAAAACCTCGGGAGATCCTTTGTGTTTAGTCTCTCATTTACTTTGCATCGTGAGTTAAGAAATACATGGAGAAAGAGATCGGAACGGTGGATGATTTGAGAGCGAAAGAGACTTTCTTCTCATCGTCCTTAATGTCACCAACACAAAAGACTCCATCAACACATTAAGAACATGCAGTATTTGTGTTTCGCTCTCAGTAACTAAAAGGACCAGCATTGATCTCTTTTACAAACAGATGTGACTTGAAATGCACAAAAACATAATAAACATCAGTCCACCTTCCCTTTTAATGAGCTTCTAGAGATGACAGACATCAGTCTCATGTTGAGTCACCGCCACAATCACAAAAGAGCCGAAGCTTTGAGGGGCGCGAGAGGTGCGGAGAGCTGAAAAGGTAAAAACTAATGGACGACACTCCTTTCACGCCAAGAGAGTCACTCATAAAGGACCAGACTTGGGGATCCATTAAAAAGTCGAAATTTCATGTACATCTGTGTTTGGATAATATGAAACTCTGTATTTAGGCTATATAGCTATACATTTTGTTGATGTTGTTTGCTTCAGTTTTTCATTGAGACTTTTGTCTCCATATAACAAGTACACTAACATAAAACTTTATTGGGGGCAAAATTGTCACAACTGACCTTTACCTTTAAGCTCAACTATATCAGATATTTAATTTCATTTTTAATTAATTTTATAATCACTTATATTGTAACGACTGAGACAAATCAGACACAATTATTTGTTATATTTAACAAATAATCTTTAAAACTCACTCTGGGGTCTGTGGACCCATCCCCCAAAAGCTAAACTTGGGCAAGAAGTGACCATGACCAACTGATAAGATGTTTATTGCTCTAAAGAATGTGGTCACGTGGAAAAGCAGAGGCCATAGCCCTTAAAGGTGCCCTAGAACCCCTTTTCACAAGATGTAATATAAGTCTAAGGTGTCCCCTGAATGTGTCTGTGAAGTTTCAGCTCAAAATACCCCATAGATTTTTTATTATTCAATTTTTTAACTGCCTATTTTGGGGGATCATTAAATATGCGCCGATTCAGGCTGCGGCTCCTTTAAATCACGCGCTCCCTGCCCCCCAAGCTCTCGACTATAATACAGTGCATTTACAAAGTTCACACAGCTAATATAACCCTCAAATGGATCTTTACAAAGTGTTCGTTATGCAGCATGTCAGATCATGTAAACTAGTATTTATTTGGATGTTTACATTTGATTCTGAATGAGTTTGATAGTAGCCTGGGGCTAACGGGCTAAAGCTAACATTACACACTGTTGGAGAGATTTATAAAGAATGAAGTTGTGTTTATGAATTATACAGACTGCAAGTGTTTAATAATGAAAATAGCGACGGCTCTTGTCTCCGTGAATACAGTAAGAAACGATGGTAACTTTAACCACATTTAACAGTACATTAGCAACATGCTAACGAAACATTTAGAAAGACAATTTACAAATATCACTAAAAATATCATGTTATCATGGATCATGTCAGTTATTATCGCTCCATCTGCCATTTTTCACTATTGTCCTTGCTTGCTTACCTAGTCTGATGATTCAGCTGTGCACAGATCCAGACGTTAATACTGGCTGCCCTTGTCTAATGGCTTGAACATGGGCTGGCATATGCAAATATTGGGGTGTACATATTAATGATCCCGACTGTTACGTAACAGTCGGTGTTATGTTGAGATTCGCCTGTTCTTCAGAGGTCTTTTGCACAAATCAAATTTACATAAGAAGGAGGAAACAATGGAGTTTGAGACTCACTGTATGTCATTTCCATGGACAGAACTCTAATTATTTAACAATTTTCAATTCTAGGGCACCTTTAAACAGTGTTGGGGGTAACGCATTACAAGTAACTTGAGTTACGTAATCAGATTACTTTTTCAAGTAACTAGTAAAGTAACGCATTACTTTTTCAATTTACAACAAAATATCTAAGTTACTTTTTCAAATAAGTAACGCAAGTTACTTTTCACAGTTAATGACTGACAGATCTCCTGTCCCCATATTGAGAGAAACAAAGTGCAGAGGATGTTGTGTGCGCTGTGTAAGCATGATGGTTATTGTAGTTTTAGACTAAATGTGAACATGCATTTACTCATCTCAGTTGCACGAAAACATTCAGTATTCCTCAAAATGAATAAAAACAGTGAAATGCAATCTCAGAATTTCTGCAAACCTGTAATAATAAACTATATTAAATTACACAAATATACTTTAGTATTTAATCTAAATTATTAACCAATGTCTTTACTGCTGACCTTCAATATACCTAATTCAACCAATTAATAAGCAAAAATACTTTAGATTAGATTTAGAAATAAGAACTAGAACTTCCTTCTCCTGTATCTATTCTTCTTTAATCCAGAATGGCAGCACAGCTGAAAGGTTTGTTTGAGCTGCGCCCTCACTGTACAGGTGTAAATATGCATTTCCTTCAGCCTGAGGCTTATTCATTTCACTTTTGGTGTGAAAGGGCCTTTTTGCCAAAAATAGAACTTTTTTTGTTGTTATTAAAAAACAAACAAGCAAGCCCAGCCCCGGTGAGAAAAAGTAACGCAAAAGTAATATAACGCATTACTTTTCATAAAAAGTAACGAAGTAACGCATTTAGTTACTTTTTTAGGGAGTAACGCAATATTGTAATGCATTACTTTTAAAAGTAACTTTCCCCAACACTGCCTTTAAAATAGCCTTTCCTGCATTAATTTATAGACGAACTGATCTATAAATGAATATGCATCCCAGGACATTGTGTGTATGATTATAACTGTCTTATAAAGTGTCTCTTATTTGTTTAATGTCATCTTTTTACTAAGCATTATAATGAAGGCCAGTATCAGTATCACTGATACCAGTACTGATACTGATACTGACTATTAAATGGATTTTTTCTCCATTTTAGTCATTAATGATAGCCATTCAGGTAGGTCTAACAGGTAAATATACAAAAATTTTACAATCAAACACTGCACAGTCTTCCATGCATAAATTATAAATTGAATAGATTAGTCCTTATTAAAGCTACAAAAGTTATTCAGTCAAGAGCAGTGAGTAATTTTCTCTTTGTCTTTTGTTCTTTGATTAACATTAAATGGTTTGTTTACCGAAAAAGAAAACCCGTAAGACCTTCGTTCATCTTCGGAACACAAATTAAGATATTTTTGATAAAATCTGAGCATTTTCTGTCCCTCCATTGACAGCTATGCAACTACCACTTTGACGCTTCAAAATGTTCATAAAGAGATCGTAAAACTAATCCATAAGAATTGAGCAGTTTAGTCCAAATTTTCAGAACTTTTATTCACATATAACATCATCATACTTTTAAACTCAACAAATTTATTTCAGTTATATTTCATTTCATTTTTAATGTGCTGTGCATTTTTCATATTTTTAATTCTGCATATACATATATATAGGCCTTTATCTACAGTGTGTGTAACTGAAATGGTTGAGATGAAAGGTATGATGATGTAAATAATATACAAAGATTTATTTTGATTAATAACTATTTGACTTGTAATCTTGGTGTACAGGAAGATCAGTTTGAGTGATACAGAGGTGAGCCACTAACGGTCATTTGGTGGTCATGACCTGAGCGACGCAGACAGAACAGAGACGGGCAGGACATGATGTCCCAGAACAGTTTGTGTCGGCTGACAGATTTGACCCACTTCTAAAATCCCAACTAGTCTGTCTCAGCTGGCACGGCCACAGCGTCGTGCCACCCACGTGACCGGCGCGTCTTCGGCTGAAAGCTTTTGAAAAGCAGACTTGATATATTCTCAGAATATATACCAGACTGTAAGTCTGATAGATAGATAGATAGATAGATAGATAGATAGATAGATAGATAGATAGATAGATAGATAGATAGATAGATAGATAGATAGATAGATAGATAGATAGATAGATAGATAGATAGATAGATAGATAGATAGATAGATAGATAGATCATCAAATACAGTAAAAACAGTAATGTTGTGAAATATTATTACAATTTAAAATAACTGATGAAAGAAATGACAAAAATTACAGAGCATTTTTATGATCAGGTATGATCACTGTTTAATGTTGTTAGATAAATAAAGTACAGAGAGTACTTTTTTTTCACAAAAATTTCAGTTAAAGGAGTGGTTGATTATGATTTCACTTTTTATCTTTAGTTAGTGTGTAATGTTGCTGTTTGAGCATAAACAACATCTGCAAAGTTATAATGCTCAAAGTTCAATGCAAAGGGAGATTTTTTTTTTACGCTGCATTCACACGGGGCGTCGGCATTAACGCTTCTCATTTACTTTGAATGGGTAACGTCATGCATTGCCGAACTGAATTGTGGGTTCCGTCGCGGCGCTTCACTTGCATTGCAAGCGGCAGAAATTGAAGATTTCTCAACTTTTCAAGCGCCAACGCAGGCGTCATCCAATCATATCGCCCTATGCAAATACCCTAGAGCAGTCGCTAACCAATTGCATTCGTGCAACACTGGAAAGTAATGTGATTGGCTGTTATCACTATAACGGTCGTGTCAACACAAGCTTCAGACACGCCCTCCGTCAAGCGTTGACGCTGACGCCCCATGTGAATGCATCATTACAGAAATTACTTTTTAATGATTGCAACCAGCTTCTTCCCAGGTATGTGACCTCAGGAACCCCAATATTTACATAAACCCCGCCCCCAAGAACACGCAACAAAGGGGGTGAGGCCATGTTGGGCTGCTTTAGAGAAGAGGAAGAGTTGTTGTAGTAGAGTGTTGTTGTCATGCCGTCATTTTACGCCGGACTGATTCACAAATGAGGGTCAATTCAACACTGGATTTGCACAAAAGATGAACATGACGGCACATGCTAGTGGATGAGTTGAATCAACTCCACAGCAACTACATAAATTTATCCACTATCCATTCAGAAACGTCCAGTTTCATTCTAAAAGTTGTAACTTCTTCCTGAGTCTCTCCATCAGTGTCGACTCCGGTTTGAACAATGTAAGGCTGAACACCGTTACTGACAATCCTCATTTTGGCTGCGTGAGATTCTCCAGCTTTGTTGTTGTTGAGCTGTTAAAGCTCCGCCCTCTTCTGGAAAGGGGGCGGGAGCAGCAGCTCATTTGCATTTAAAGGGACACACACAAAAACAGTGTGTTTTTGCTCACACCCAAATAGGGGCAAATTTGACAAGCTATAATAAATGATCTGTGGGGTATTTTGAGCTGAAACTTCACAGACACATTCTGGGGACACCAGAGACTTATATTAGATCTTGTGAAAGGGCCATTGTAGGTCCCCTTTAACCAGTTAAAAACATGTACATTTTTACACACATAATTGACTTATACATAAAATGCACAGCAGTTTGTCCAAATAAAGGTGTTAAGGAATCTCATTGACTGGATATTCTGATCAATTTCCTTACAGCTCCTGGATCGGGTTAATCCCAATCTGAGTTGCTGTTTTCTGGAAATAGAACAGCTAATCTGTTCTTGGCTCAGAGGAAAGTGACGCAGCACAAAGTCAAATGGTCACAAATACTCGTCTATGCTGGAAATACCATGAAAAGTAGCTCTAAAAAGTATTTGGACACTTAAAGTCACCATGAAATCAAATCTTGAATCAAAATAACTTCCCCTCCCTCTTGCAGCGACATCTCTTTTCTTCTCTGATGATGAGGGCGGGGCAACCTGTCACTCAGATGAGATCCACCAATAGCAAACCACAATCCAATCAATTCCCCATGGACAAAATCAAGCCCCGCCCCACATTTGTTCTTGTTCGAGAAACACACGGATATCCGTCACAATAGAGAAGAAAAGACTATAACAACTTCTGTTATTATTAGATGATACAATATGAAAGCAAGAATCTGTATCTGTGCTCAAATGCAGATTAATGAAACCATGATCTAATGCAATGACATTCAAACATTCTTAAGCATGGCTCCAAAAAACATTTTGGCCCAGTTTTAGAATACAAACATGTGCTGATACTCGAAAACAACAGATGGAAATGTGTGAGGTCAACACAGCTGTATTTCCCATCATGTGGCAGAAAGTTTCACTAACTTCACGGACCGTAATAGTGATAAAGTTCATAGATATCCTTCTGAAAAAGACTTATCTGACTCTCTGATATATTTATATCTCATAAAAGAGCCTTTGCATGCTGACTAATGTTTGTTTTTGCCTGGATTGATGTACTGCTATCTGGAATTTATGTAATCCCTGTTTTTTTGCAGAGCATTTAAACCCAGAGGATTAATATGTGGGTAAATAAAAGGTGGCACACACTCAAATATCTCATGTAGACAGATGATACATGATGACAGAGCGCCTTCAAGGTGTTGTGGTGGGATGTGGGAGTCGTTCCCACTCTGTGCAGGTTTTTGCGCCAGTGGCACGAACTCACAGCGGCCGTGAACACACAGCCGCCCACCAAGAGTCATCGAAGAGGGCAGATCTCCATCTCTCTGTGTTCAGTGCTGCAAGGGACGTGAGCAGGAGTGAACGTGGGACATCAGGGTGACTAATGTTATAACCTCCTGACAGACAGCAATGCACTGTTGTGCACTGGAGTCGACGTGTGTTTCTTTTTGCTAATACTTCTGAAAACATGTTATGATGTGGTCTATTTGTTTCAAGACCTGCTGTATGTTAATGAGGACATCTTGGGCTTTTTTGTCATACCAAATGATTGATATATATATATATATATATATATATATATATATATATATATATATATATATATATATATATACACATTTATTTTTATCTTAATTTATATTTTATATATTTATTATATATACCATTTAAATATGAATTAATTTATTTCTATAATTTCATTTCATTACATTTATATATTAATATGCAAATTATAATATATATAATATCATAATGTATAATACATTAATATAATGCATAATACACATATAATGCTGATATATTGCAATATAATACATAATGCATTTAATTATTTTAATATATATATATATATATATATATATATATATATTCAAAGTTATTTAAATTTTATTTTTTAAAATAATCTGATATATACATTAAATTGATTTGATATTTTAATATATACATGTATAGTAATTCTTACTTTATATATTTATGATATATATATTTAAAAAAGTTTATATATATATATATATATATATATATATATATATATATATTGCTAAAGTAACTATCTATAATATATAGATATTTTGATAGAATACGATTATGACTGTAATATATGGATTATTTATTAATCTATCTATTATAAATATAAAAAATAATTATCTATATCTATACATACAAAAATTATATATTATATAAATATATAAATATACATTATATATGTATATTAGTATAAATTATATATATAATTTTAATATATATATATATATTATATTATATATATATATATATATATATATATATATATATATATATATATATATATATATATATATATATATATAGTGATATAGTTGTATTACAGTAATTTGGTTAAATTAGTTTATAATTTATGAATTCATTGTATATAATTCTTTTGTAAAATTAATACATATAATTTTTGTAATTTTATTTCAATATTTTTTTAATAAATTATAAAATATAAAATTTTTCATAAAATTAAACATTAATACATATTGTAAATAGCCTATATAATATGGCTATATATACATAAATAATATGTAATATTATGTGTCTATATATATAATATGGATATATACATATTTTTTATATATACATCTAAAACTTATCAATATCAATATTTTAAAAGAAGACAGAGATTAAAAAAAAGTCAAACGCAGCTTTCGTTCTTTTTGAGCTTTGCCTTTTGGTTACAGACCAGGAACACGATTTGACCCTGAACGACCGAGAAACAGACACGCGCGCGCCCTCCAGCGGTGAAGAGGCGTCGTGTCTGCGGATGACCGACTGCAGCGAGCAGTAAAACAGCTTCAGGGCAGCAAGGGAGTATCATGTAGGCCTGTGTAGCGTCTCATTTCCTCCGCACGCTCACAGCACCATAAATATGTGTCTCAGTGGTCAAGGACGAAAGATCCATCTCAAAGCTGCTGCAGACATGACACGATGTGTTGCAAACTATAAAAAAAATAATGAAATATGCAGGGACTGGGGCTAGTTGTCACAGTTTTCACTCTATAGTGACTATTTCTGAGGATGGAGATGATTTTTTCAGTAGATGATGATCAGTTTCTGTGCATACATAAAAGTAATTCTGACTAACATTTAAAATTACACCATCACAACCTTTATTGTTGTACTTATGCTATTGTCATTATTATAATATGCTTATATATCGATGCTTGTCTGAAAATATATCAGTGCTTAAAATGGTTTAACATAATACTCATTAAATCAGGCTTGCATGCATACACAATAAATAAATAAATATATTTGATGCACACATTCTCAGCCAATAAGATCTCTGTAAAGAAACGACCTCATTACTGGAGTCTGAAGGCATATTTATGAAGCTGGATTAAAGTTCATTCTATGCAGAAATGACCAGAGGATAAAAAAGCAGGTGGTTTTTATGACTGCGTAAATTGTTTGCATCTGTTGACACCGCACAGCGGAATGGCTTTGCACTAAAGTGCTGTTAACATTTGTCTCGAGACCTCTTGATTTAATATGTGTGGATATTTCAGCCCTCGAGATCTTCTGCATTCATCGCTTGACAAACACTCTCTCCGCGGGGCATTCTTTATTTATTGTTGTTTATTTCTCAAATAAGATGCGGGGCCTGGAGACTATCATATATTAAAAAAAAAACAAAAAAAAACACACAGAGCATGTGCAAATGAAGTATTTACTGCAAATGAACAGGTTATTTCGACACACGCGCGCGCACGCCACGGTTGCAGGTTTTCACAACAAAACCCCCCAATGGACCCTTTTCACAGACTGCGATGACGCCTTTTAACGGTCATCAGCATCGTAAATCTTGCAAACAATTTTTATATTTTTATTTTTTAAATGTTTGTGCATTTATAACTCTATACTTAGTATTGTATTACCTTTTCATCAAATTACAAAAAACTAGTTAAAGCTGCTATGAGGGTGATTCTAATACAGTGGCTATGGGAGTGATGGTAAAACATTGTTTAGTTTTTCTTTTGCTATTTGAGAAAATGGGAAAACAAAAAATAATGTATCATAGACTTTTACCAAATATGACGACTTCTGAGAAACCCAGAAATGTGAAAAGGGTCTATTGCTACTCAAAACTAGCCCAATCGCGTTTCAGGAGGGGTTCCCAGGTGAAAATCACGTTCAGGGTTAAAATCTGTGTTTTTGGCGGGGTTCCCCTGGTAAAATTTGCATTCCAGGGGCTAAATATCAAGTTATTTGGGGTCGCTTCAACTCGCGGACATGAAAAACAGTCTGCGGCAACAGTGTTAAAGCGATCATGAATTGAGAAATCAACTTTTCCTTGGGCTTTTGATATATAAGAGGTCATGGTACTATAAGAATATCCTGTAAGTTTCAGAGCTGAAAACGTCCTTGTTAGTCCAATAAAAGCTTTTACTGACACCAGGCCCAGCGAACGACTTGTCCTGGAATGTGCCTATCTATGAGATAGATAGGTGAAACACAGGGTTGCCAGGTTTTCACAACAAAACCCTCCAAATTGCTGCTCAAAACTAGCTCAAAACTAGCCCAATCGCATTTTAAGGGGTTCCCAGGTGAAAATCACGTTCAGGGGGGTAAAATCCGTGTTTTTGGCAGGGTTCCCCTGGTAAAATTTGCATTCCACTGGCTAAATATCATGTTATTTGTGGTCACTGCAACCCGCAGACATGAAAAACAACAACAGTGTTAAAGTAGCCCAATTCCATGTGAAAACCGCAGACTTGGCAACACTGGTGAAACGCCTCCTCCGCAGAAGAAATCAACGCCTACTACCTCATCATTGCAACGTTAGCCCCGCCCACTGGTGTGTTAGTGAGATGAGGAGGAGAGAAGAGAGATACAGGACTAAAATAACATTACCTTTCAAAGGATCCTAATGCGAGGAATATGGTTATTAATTTTCAGCAATGTGAATGTCTCAGTTGAGCTTTATTTATTTGTATTCGGTACATTTCACTGTGGATTCTTTGGTAAATCTTTGGTAAATTTTGGCCCAGGCTTTGCAAACAGGATTTTACGATATGGACTCGACAGTAATGCAACAACATGTAAGTAACTGTGTTAATTCTAATGTAATGATTCATGTACAGCCAGATTTTCTTTGTCTATGTGTCAGTAAATCAAACCAGAGACTAAACACTCAACTTCCCGTTGTTTCTCATAGTAGGATGAAAATATTCTGTTATTTAAACAGTGATTAAATTATATATAGAAAGTGATCAAAGAACGCTCCCTTTACAATCGCTGGAGCTGTCAATCAAACAGCGCGCACTGGACTCGCGCCAAAACTCCCGTTTTATTCAACAAATCTCTTAGTTATATCGCGTTTGCACTGTTAGTTATGATGGAAGCATTTGTTAGTGTGCAGAAATTGAGTTGCAATGACGAGATCACTGCTTTCATGCGCTCAAAAACATGTCTGTGATCGGCTACAATGTTCATCACTGCAACCTTTCATGCCACGATCTAAATGTAATGCCATATATCTAAATGTAATGCTATAATAAAAATGTTCACAATTAGTTAACCTTGAAAGCTGTAATAGTAAAAATGTGCTAAAAGAGAGAGTAATACTTGGCTATTTCATATGCAAAGATGTCAGCCAATCACAGCATTGGGCGTTTACATTGAAGTCTCATAGCAGACACGCCCCTTAAAACAGAGAGTTCAAATCAGAGGGCTAAAATCAGGGTAGGAAAAATGCCTTTTATTTCTAAATCATGACAATTTTTGATGTAAAAAGCATACTACCATTATAAGTGCACCCCAGAAAACATAAAATAATAAAACAATGCAGTTCATGACCCCTTTAAAGTAGCCCAATTCCACAGGAAAAACATGGCCTTGGCAACACCGGCGCACACACAGATTAACATATAATAGATGACTTCTTAATACAGACAGAGCGGCTAGAAATGGAGACCCTGAAACCGCGTGTCCTTCATTTGCTCTTCATGTCTTTGTTCTCTAGTTGGCGTGTGTTTTTTTTTTTTTTTTGCACGAGTTTTTAACTCCAGTGAAGTTTAATTACTGTCTTTGTTGATAATGAGTCGAGAGATTCATAAAAAAAAAAAAAAAACACATTAATTAACACATCGCAGGGTCTGTCGTGCGTCACTAGAGGACACAAAACCCTTAAAACTCTTCCCAATGTCAGCCGAGGGCAGAATCACTCCAGACACGTGGTTTGAGCTGAACAAGGTTTTGAATAATGGTCTTCAATGAAAGCTATTAGCATTGTGGACCTTTACAACAGACTGAAGCTCTCAAAGATTAGCTTTAAAACTGACGGTCTTTGTCTCAGATTTGTAATGGTGTGGTTCAATGTAAAATCTTGAGATTGTAAGGATTTGTTTTATTTGCTCTGTTGGACACATTTTATTTGTCACTTAATGGTAATTTTCAGAGAACTGAAGGTTACTGCTAAAATGACTCTATAATATATAGAAATTATGATAGAATATGATTATGACTGTAATATATGGATTATTTATTTAAATTACTGAAATCGTTAGTTTTCTTCTTCTTCCGAGTTTATGGCGGCCCATAGAACCGTATGGTAAAAAGTTATGAAATTTGGCACACAGATAGAGGACAGTCTGAAATGTTACCATTGCCATTATATGGTACATAGTCTCTCAAACCCTCTTGCACCACCAACAGTTCAAAGATTCACTCATGTTCATGCTCATATACGGAGCCCCAAACAATAAAAAATTAAATTGTGTGCACGATTTACTAATTCGTTCCCTCGATTTACTAATTCGTGCGCATGATTTACTAATTCGTGTGCACAATTAACTAATTCATTCCCTCGATTTACTAAATTGTTCCCTCGATTTATTAATTAGTGCGTACAATTTACTAATTGGTTCCCTCGATTTACTAATTTCGTGCGCATGATGTACTAATTCGTGTGCACGATTTACTAATTGGTTTCCTCGATTTACTAATTTGTGCGCATGATGTACTAATTTGTGTGCACGATTTACTAATTCGTTCCCTCGATTTACTAATTTGTTCCCTCAATTTATTAATTAGTGCGCATGATTTACTAATTCGTGTGCACGATTTACTAATTCGTTCCCTCGATTTACTAATTTGTTCCCTCGATTTATTAATTAGTGCGCATGATTTACTAATTCGTGTGCACGATTTACTAATTCGTTCCCTCGATTTACTAATTTGTGCGCATGATGTACTAATTCGTGTGCACGATTTACTAATTCGTTCCCTCGATTTATTAGTGCGCATGATTTACTAATTCGTTCCCTCGATTTACTAATTCGTGTGCACGATTTACTAATTTGTTCCCTCGATTTATTAGTGCGCACGATTTACTAATTCGTTCCCTCGATTTACTAATTCGTGTGCATGATGTACTAATTTGTGTGCACGATTTACTAATTCGTTCCCTCGATTTATTAATTTGTGCGCATGATGTACTAATTCGTGTGCACGATTTACTAATTCGTTCCCTCGATTTATTAGTGCGCATGATTTACTAATTCGTTCCCTCGATTTACTAATTCGTGTGCATGATGTACTAATTTGTGTGCACGATTTACTAATTTGTTCCCTCGATTTATTAATTAGTGCGCATGATTTACTAATTCGTGTGCACGATTTACTAATTCGTTCCCTCGATTTACTAATTTGTGCGCATGATGTACTAATTTGTGTGCACGATTTACTAATTCGTTCCCTCGATTTATTAGTGCGCATGATTTACTAATTCTTTCCCTCGATTTACTAATTCGTGTGCACGATTTACTAATTCGTTCCCTCGATTTATTAGTGCGCACGATTTACTAATTTGTTCCCTCGATTTACTAATTCGTGTGCATGATGTACTAATTTGTGTGCACAATTTACTAATTGGTTCCCTCAATTTATTAATTTGTTCCCTCGATTTATTAATTAGTGTGCATGATGTACTAATTAGTGCGCATGATGTACTAATTTGTGTGCACGATTTACTAATTCGTTCCCTCAATTTATTAGTGCGCACGATTTACTAATTCGTTCCCTCGATTTACTAATTCGTGTGCATGATGTACTAATTTGTGTGCATGATGTACTAATTTGTGTGCATGATGTACTAATTTGTGTGCACGATTTACTAATTCGTTCCCTCGATTTACTAATTCGTGTGCATGATGTACTAATTTGTGTGCATGATGTACTAATTTGTGTGCACGATTTACTAATTGGTTCCCTCAATTTATTAATTTGTTCCCTCGATTTATTAATTAGTGCGCATGATTTACTAATTCGTGTGCACGATTTACTAATTGGTTCCCTCGATTTACTAATTTGTGTGCATGATGTACTAATTCGTGTGCACGATTTACTAATTGGTTCCCTCGATTTACTAATTCGTTCCCTCGATTTATTAATTAGTGCGCACGATTTACTAATTTGTGTGCACGATTTAATAATTCGTTCCCTCGATTTACTAATTCGTGCACATGATGTACTAATTTGTGTGCACGATTTACTAATTTGTTCCCTCGATTTACTAATTTGTGCGCATGATGTACTAATGTGTGTGCACGATTTACTAATTCGTTCCCTCGATTTATTAATTAGTGCGCATGATTTACTAATTGGTTCCCTCGATTTACTAATTCGTTCCCTCGATTTATTAATTAGTGCGCATGATTTACTAATTCGTGTGCACGATTTACTAATTCGTTCCCTCGATTTACTAATTCGTGCACATGATGTACTAATTCGTGTGAACGATTTACTAATTTGTTCCCTCGATTTACTAATTCGTTCCCTCGATTTACTAATTCGTTCCGTTGATTTACTAATTCGTTCCCTCGATTTATTAATTCGTGCGCATGATGTACTAATTCGTGTGCACGATTTACTAATTCGTTCCCTCAATTTACTAATTCGCTCCCTCGATTTACTAAATTGTGCGCATGATTTAGCCTACTATTTTCTTCCTGCATGTCATGTCCGGGGCTCCGTACTCATAACTTAAGTCCTAGAAACAATTTTTTTCCCCCTGTGATTCCATGGCTCATGCACCCTATGACGCCATTTCCGTCATGAAAATTTTCCAAAAAACCTACTTTTTTTTAACTTTTCCTAAAGCTTTTGTCCAATTTGCATGAAATTTGGTATGTAGCATCTACTCACACTTCAGGCAAAAAGTTATTAAAATATTTTTGATCGGCAGATCAACGAATTTTGACGGCGAGCATGCAAAAATGGATTTGATGCTGTATCTTTGCAATGATTTAGTGTATTGACACCAAACTTGGTATATGTCATTAAAGGCATGACTTGGGGGTACATGCAAAGTATCATCACAGCGCCACCTACTGGTGCCGAGATAGGAAAAATGGCTATTTTTGCTTATAACTTTTGAATGCCTTGTCCTAATCATGAGGATGGTCTTCTTAGATTCCTTGAGGCATGCCGAGTTGAATGATATCCAATTTTCTTTGGTCGGCCATTTTGAATTTTGTCATAAAATGCTGTGTTTTACAAACGCATGAACGTATTGTTTCGAAACTCGGTATGATTCATCTTGGCCATGTAGGTGGACCTGTAAAGTTTTAGGTCAAGAGTGGTCAAGAGATATGACATTTATGAAAAAGCTTATATTAAAAAATTCAACATATCGTCATTGAACTTACATTATTAGATTTGTTGGCTTATGCCATGTCCTACGATACAAAATTTGTCATATTTTACATTACTTTCTGTCCGCCATATTGAATTTTTTTTTTTCAAATTCCTTTTTCAAAATTTGTCTGATTTGTACAAAATTTGGTGTGTAGCATTTACAGACACTCATGACAAAAAGTTATAAAAAGATTTTTGATAGACCCAAGTATTGTTTTATACTACATCAACAAATTTGACTGTGACCATGCCAAAATGGATATGCAGCTGTATCTTTGCAAAAGTTTTGAGTATTGACACGAAACTTGGTACATGTCATCACAGACATTACTTGAGGATGCATGCAGAGTTTCGTCATAGCGCCACCTACTGCTCAGAAGTTATAAACCATGTTATTATGTTAGAAGTGCTTTAACTGAAGTAATTGAAATGAAAAATGTTTTATTTAAAATAATTATTCTTATGCATAATACTCTAACTGCAGTTTATCTAAAACCTTCAGTATTCTGTTCATTACAGTATGGGAGCATACTAAATCATTTTTGTTTTGTGAGAACGACTCTATATATTATGATATTTCTGTTCTGTGTTGAACAGATTTCACCTTATGAAAACAGATTGACCGTTCAATCTTTTTATCATCTTATTTTTGAATGTCCAGGAATCATCTAAGCATTGGAGATAAGGATCATTCAACTGAATATTTCTCTTTCTGCTTGCTTTGACTTCGTCCTGCTTGATTTCCAGGTTTGAAGAGTTCTCCGTCTTCATTCGCTAGCGTATAATCCAGCATCAAAGAGATGTAATGTTACTCAGATGTGTGGGTGTTTGTGTCTGATGGTGAAGCAGGCTTACGGTAGTCATGATAGATGTGAACGAGGTAAAGCTCTCTGGCCCAGTGGAACACAATAATCCGGCAGGTTTAGGCCGAGACTTCATCTGGATGAGGTCCATTAATCTGAACATCAGGCCTGTGGAGATGCCACTGGATCACACACTCTGAACATGTGAGAGAAAATAGAAGAATGAGTGGGTGAGTTTTCTTAAACTTATGAGGGAAAAGTATTAAGAAGAGAACAGAAGAAAAGGAAAGTTCATCAATGAAGAGTTGAACCAATCAGCTCTGAGATAAATTCATACAAACTCTGATTTGAAACGAAAATGTTAGGAAATTGCAAACAAACAAACAAACAAACAAACAAACAGTTTTACACATTAAATAAAAAATAAACAAATATTTTTAGATAAATCATTTTAATAAATATTAAAATAAATAATAAAATACATAATAATTAAAATAATTTAAAATAATAAATGAATTATTTAATTAAATCATTTAAATAAATAAATAATGATTTAAAGATGATAAAATGATAAAATTATTTAATGATAAAAAGTAGATAAATTATTTTAAACAAACTAACAATTTTACATAATAAATATATTTAAATTAATACATAATTTTATAGAAATAATTTAAAAATAAAAGTAAATAATAAAATAAATAAATAGTTTAAAATAACAAATTATTCAAATAAATAATAGATTATAAATAAATAATTTAAATAAATAAACATTTTAGTTTAATTATTTTAAACAAACATAGTTTCACATAATAAACAAATAAAAAAACAAATAATTTTAGAGAAATCATTTTAAATGAATAAATAATAAAATTGATAAACATTAATTTTAAATAATAAATGGATAAATAAATAAATAATTTTAAATAAATTAAATAATTTTAATGAATGAATGAATGATTGGCTAGCTAACTAGCTTGCTACATAGATAGACCATAGATAAATAGATTTTTTTTAATGTATTTTTGTATTCCTTTACTGTGTTTACAAAAAAAAAAGTCGTTAAAAACTCTGCAAAACAGAAGGCACAAGATAAATCTGTTTGCTTTTGCAATTAATCTTGTTTGTTATGTCGCGCGCGCCAGAAAGTCAAGGTGGCTTTGACTCTCTCGAGTGAACCGTCGACAGAATCACACTCGGGACGGATAAACACACGACATAACGATCAAAAAGTTCAAGTGATGTTTGGTGAATATCCCATCTGATGGATCTAATCCCGTCGTTTATGTGCAGCACAGACGGTAGGCTATGTGAGATGTTGACATTTTGTTCTTTACAAATGTTAATCAGTCCTGCTGAACAGAGTTGATATGAGGAAAGGTCTAGTGCTGGATTTCACTTTGAGTAGCCCATTTGTCCCAGTGTTTTAATCCTATTACGATGAATGAACAGAAATGAACAAAGCACTTGATTTGATCCGAAACACGTCAAAGCAGATGCACGTCTTCAAATTCGGATTAAAAAAAAAAAATAGTTGGCTGTTCTGTATCTCTAAGGCTGATCGTATCTGTATACTGTGTATGTTTTATATTATATTATATTATATTATATTATATTATATTATATTATATTATATTATATTATATTATGTTGAGAACCAAGCATTGTACACTCAATACGTGGTGTAGTTACAACATCTACCAGCAGGGGGAAACTAGACAACAATCGAGACGGTTGAATCGAGGGAATGCACGTGACGTCATTGTTGACCGTTACGACAGCAGTTACGCCCACTGAGTGGCAAAAGACTGAGTGGCAGCATTGGTTTTCAGCGTGAATTCCGCGAAAAACACACAAAACGCATCCAAAACGGGAAAGAGCTTTGTGATTGACTACAGAAAAAAAGAAGATGGATTGCTGCAATTCACAGAAACAACTGGACTCCAGCAGAGAAACATGGATTTGCAGTTATCATTTTGTGTCAAATTGTTGGATTTTGAGGTAAAATCACACCGTATATATTGTATTGTTGTATATTATGTTGACAAATCGTCAATTAAATATTTTCCATCTTATATTCTGCATAAATGTGTGTTTTTAAATAAACACTGACAAAAACTATAGAAGTTTTAGGGCTGGACGATATAAGGAAATATTTAACATTGATAAAAGTGATCACTGCGATTTAAACCTACCTATATTGTTATATAAAGTGTTCACAGGCAGATTTGCTTTATGTATTCCCCGGCGTCGAAATCATTCATATAGGAAACACGATTCCTGCCTGCATGTCAATATCCATGGATTAGGTTTATTTGACATGTTATAATGAACACTTTCGAGACAATTTTTAGTGTAATCGTTTGTTTTACTCGCGTTTTCGCAGTCACGCAGGTTCTTTTACCACTCAGTCCAGCCAAAGAGCTTAGAACCCAAGTGGCGACACTCTGATACTTTTTGGATAACAGCCACTAGATGGCGCTCCGATAGCATGGCCGCCATTATGGGGTGAAAATACTAACTGGACCAAAACCGGCAAATTTCACTGCCAAATCAGAAGCGCAATATGGTTTTGTGAAAAAAGTGGAAGACACACAAAGTCTGTAAAATAAACTGTAAAAAGGATTTGATGATCACTAGTGATAGTTTTTTATTCTGTGTTGTCATCATTCAGGTTGGATTTCAGCTTTAATGTATGCTTTCTTTTGTGTGTGTGTGTGTTTTTTTTTTTTTTTTTTTTTTTTTTTTTTTTTTTAACAAAACAGCTGATATTGCCATAGAAACCATAGATAGAAACTAGTGGACTGGAACTCGCTTTCACCCCAAAATGGCGGAAACGCAGGGCTGCTGCTGGGCGCCAGTGTTGCAATGGATCGTTCTATTGACTGTCGCTTTTAGTGTATATTCTTTGGTCCAGCTGAGGGAGCGCGTTCTGGCGGGAAAGTGACGTCAATGCATTCCCTCTATAAATAAATTATTTAAATAAATAAATACATATTTAATTATTTAATAATAATAAATTAAATAAATAATTTAATTAATATTTTAAAATTTATAATAATAATTATAAAATTTAATAATAAATTAAATTAATAAACTAGATTAAAGGTGCGTTCACGCGGCCTTGTAATTCCTGTAGTTACGAGATTCTAGCTTGTAAAAAGCATTCACGTCCTCGTAGAGATCGTAGTTACAGCTTGTAAGCTGGGAGTTTTCTGAAAGCTCCCAGATGTACCACGTGGGCGCTTGTACCACCTGACCACTGTAGATTCATTTAGGCGTTGATAGTGGTGCCATGGAAACGCATAATTCCCAGTCCAAGGACCAAAAGGACGTGAACAGCTCCGAATATAACGTCACGTGTTGTCATTTCAAGATTCCGGTAAATACGAGGTGACGTGAACGCAGCATAATTCTATTAATCTTTATAAGATAGGGTTTAAACCCCTATTAAATCGTGTTGTGATGTAGAATGTACAATGTATTCAAGCCAAGATGACTGGCGTTATTAAAGAGGAACATTATTTACTATTTACTGATCATTCTAGTGAGCATTGGTCAAAAATTATATACAATCTAGAGTCAAATGTTATTTTTGTGTTAGGTTTCCCATTAGCTGTGCATTTTAAATGTTTATCTAGACTACTAAAAGTGAATTTTTTAATTGTACACTATCATATACATGACAACAAAGCTAATAGACATGGGCTAAAAGTGACTAAACTTCCTTTTTAATTTCATTGGGCTTTGAAAATGCAAAATATTCCCTTTAAATCCATTAAAACAGAAAGATGTCAACACTTTTGAGTTATACTGCCATCTAGTGATGTTTGCTGTGTCCAACATGCATCATCATCATCATCATCATCTGTGAATTATGATTGATGGAGATGATATTACCTGTCATAAGTGTAAACATTATAGCCAAAATATAGTGGACATATATTAAAGTAAATGATCAACAAATGTATTTTTTTAATAGGATAAATCATAAAATAATGGAATAAACAAAATAAGAGTGGATCTGGTTTTAAGAAGCATTCAAGTTCATTTAGGTTTTCCCATTCCAGTTTTTACCAGCTTAATACAATATAACACATTATAAATGACATTTAGCCCACATATATAAAGAAAAACAGTTCATACAATACATGCTATATTCATTAACTTTGCTAATAATATATACAACATGTACTTGTGCATTGTAATAATTCTCAAATTGTTCATTAAAACTAATGCTGTCAGTCTATAAAAAGCATGACTGTCATGCAAAAGCTGCATCAGACGCTCCACAAATTCAAACCATGAAAATAATTTCCAGCAAAAGTCACATATCTTACGGTAAAATTGAGAAGACATTGAGACGAACAGATGATATAAAGCTTACAGAAGCTCGTTTCTGCCATGGAATAAAACTAAATTCACAATTTGGACTTATTTTCTTACAGTTGCAAGTCACAATTCTGAGGGGAAAAAAAGGCAAAATTTTAAAATAAAAAGTCGCAATACCTTATTTTTTATTACATGGCAGAAACAAGCATCTATAAAAAAACTGGCTTGTATGACATTATCTTAAAAACATTTATAAACAGTTTTCATTTAACTATATAAAAAGCTACAGTAAAACAAAAGGTTCAATTCAAAGAGAAACCATCTGAAGTTTTTACTTCACATTCACATTCATTTACTCTTTATGTCTTAGTTTTGTGTTTTCTACCATGTTTTACAGTGGATAATAATGCTACTGCCGTCCTATTTGAAGCCTTTGGTGATTATGAGTCAGGAGTTTCATTGGCAGGTATTTTTTTCTTATTTTAAGCAAAACATTGATTCATTTTTCATCAAACAAGGCTCAATATCGTATCTCATTTTGCTTCTCAAGTAAATGTATCTTGATTCAACAATATTTAGATATTTATACTGGAAAACAAGTAAAAAAATACCAAGGAAGACAATCATTTCTTATGTGTTTTGTGCGTGTCTCCTCAGGATACGATGGATCTTATCCACTCCAGACTCTCACAAAACAAGCGCCAGCCCGATGAGAATCAGTAGATGAGATAAGACGCTTTCCATCTTGGATCCATGATTCTTCATCGTGTTTTCCAAGCCTGTATCTACAGTTTTAACGTGCACATGTATGGGCTCTCCGGGAGTATCATTGGGCTCTGTGGTCGTGTGGGGACGTGTGGTCACGTGGGGACGTGTGGTCACGTGGGGACGTGTGGTCACGTGGGGACGTTTGGTTGTGTGGGGGCGCTCAGGTAAGTCAGTCAGATCTTCAGTGCTGTCCGGTTCCTCAGATGGATGGAAGAGATTTTCAGCCACTGTGAGTATAAGAGGAGGGTTTACAACAAAAACAGGCATAGTTTAGTTCTTCATGACAGTTTTATTTCATGTTGATTTGCATTGATAAAGTTTTCACATTACCGCAGATCTTGTTCTCACACACTGGTAGGTCATCTGGACACTTTGAGCACGGCTCTCCAGACTCGTATGGCTTTTGTCCCTCAAAATTTCCTCTGAAATGAAGGAAAAAGAAAGGATGGATTTTATAGATAATATTTCTATTTATTATGTGACTTAAATATAAGATGGCAAAAGCTTAAACAGCTAAAAATCAAGTCTTAATCCCTCAATAACTGTCATTTTCATTTATACATTTCTAAGTCATGAAAATGTATAAAATCTTAAAAACATCTGTACATTTCTATTAATAAATTTTTCTAGTTGTGTCAAACTTTAAAATATTTTGAATAGTGCCATTTGTGAGTTAAAAATATTTGTGAAAACCTATAATCACAGAAGATTTAAAATAATTGTAGAAATTATATCTATAATTTCTAGAATTTTATGATACATTTCTATTTTATTTATTTTACATAAGAGATTAAGCTTCAACGTAATAATATAAACCTAATATAAATACACATAAAAATATAAATGTAATAAATTATAATAATTGTATTAATTTTATTATAAAAAATAAAGATAATGACAAAAGATACTGAGCATTATTTTGACTGAAGAAACTAAATTAATTCATTATTGGACACTGAAGAACATTCAGTTCTTGAATCTTCTGAAATTAATTTATATAATTTTATATTTGACTATATTGTGACTTCTAGTTTCTGTAAATAAAAAAATGTTTGAAAACAAGTAGCTTTGATATTACAGCAGAAATATCTTTGGGTGCCTTTGAAAATGGTCTTGGAGTCAAAAATGTTGAGAACCACTGCTTTATCCTCAAAGTATACTTCATTTATTACGAATACCGAGTGTACAGTGCACGTGATGCGAATTTTGTCATCAGAAGAGTACGCGCACCGCAGGATTTTTGTACTTGTACGGGCAGGTCGCATATGCGGATTTATTAAATTTTTTTTTTTTTTTTTTGCTGTAATTAGTTTATCCACAAGGTGGCAACCATGCCCTGGGGGCGTTGATTCACAAGGTAGTTACACGCGATATCTAGTCCATAAAATTTTGGGAACAGATTACAAGCAATATTATTAATTAAATTCAACAAATAGAACTGAGTTAGAATTAATCAGAAGAATTCCTTAAATTTCAACCATTTAAAACAAGTAAAATTTAAAGAAAAATATCTGAATAACAGACAGACGTCAAAGATGAATTTTGAACTATTTTTATAAGAAGCAGAATCACTGAATGAAAGGGAAACACAAGAATTAACAGAGATTTAGATGTTGACTTTATTGAAAATGTTTGGTCACCATTATGGTGATCATTGTTTCATTTAGTTGGGCAGTTCAGTTTGATTAATTCTAACTCAATTCTTATATATTGAAATTAATTAATAATATTACGTGTAATCTGTTGCCACAATTTTGAGTAGATAGAGTGTTACTTTTATACATTGCAAGGCTGTGCTTTCGACTGTGATAGGGCTTTAGATAGTTTTAAAGCTGTTTCAGTATTAGCTGATGGTATAGACTTCTAGACTAAATGAGGTTAAGATGCAACGTATACCACAATAAATATTGTAGAACATGTTCTAGAATGTTTTAGAACACACATTCTAGAACACTGAGGTCATGTTTAGTCAGGGTCATTGAAATGCACTTACTGAGGGTAGTAATCACAGACGAGAAGAGTGGCCTTCTCAAAATGTAGACCCTCAAGAGTGTCACAGAAATGAGAAGCACAGCCGATTTTTTTGCTGTCGGCCCACACCATCTGCAACAACATCAGAGAAACTCATCGTCACATCTGCATATTCATAATGCGAAAACCAATCAAACGCACCCAACAGAAACAGCGTTCACCTGAGTGTAATGGCCACACATTTTGTCTTCAGGACAGTAATTGTTTTCATAGTCATAATCCACATTTTCTCCAAACCTGCAGTGCAGAGAAATGAGTAGCATTACTGCTTATAGATTACTGCAGATCATTGGTATTTATTCTTTTATTCATCATTCATTCTCATTTATGTTTTAGTTCAGATATTTTTCATACCAGTTCAGCGTTGCTTTGGTTGCATTAAATCGTCCAGTGCCGACATAGAGATTTTCACCCATGGTAAGATCCTCAAGTTCAGGGTTGTGATCCCAGATGCATTTTGCAGCGTAAGATTCCGCCACCAGACGCAGTGTCTCGTCCCACACCTTAAACGACAGAAACAAATTTGATATTATTTGACTTTGAAGTTTGTTAGTCTTGTGACAGCAGAAAAAAAGTGGTTCAACCTCAATGTTATAAAGCGATGATAATACTTTTTGTGCACCAAAAAAACAAAATAACAACTTTATTCAACAATATCTAGTGATGGGCGATTTCAAAACACTGCTTCATGAAGCTTTGAAGCTTTACGAATCAGTAGTTTGGAGTGTGTATCAAACTGTTTAAGTCATGATTTCAGTAAACATTTTAAATATGTCTTTTAGTACCTTTCTGGGCATTAAAGGTGCCCTAGAATTAAAAATTGCATTTATCTCGGCATAGTTAAATAACAAGAGTTCAGTACATGGAAATGACATGCAGTGAGTCTCAAACTCCATTGTTTCCTCCTTCTTATATAAATCTCATTTGTTTAAATGACCTCTGAAGAACAGGCGAATCTCAACATAACACCGACTGTTACGTAACAGTCGAGATCATTAATATGTACGCCCCCAATATTTGCATATGCCAGCTCATGTTCAAGGCATTAGACAAGGGCAGCCAGTATTAACGTCTGGATTTGTGCACAGCTGAATCATCAGACTAGATAAGCAAGCAAGGACAACAGCGAAAAATGGCAGATGGAGCGATAATAACAGACATGATCCATGATATCATGATATTTTTAGTGATATTTGTAAATTGTCTTTCTAAATGTTTCATTAGCATTTTGCTAATGTACTGTTAAATGTGGTTAAAGTTACCATCGTTTATTACTGTATTCATGGAGACAAGAGTCATCGTTATTTTCATTTTTAAACACTTGCAGTCTGTATAATTCATAAACACAACTTCATTCTTTATAAATCTCTCCAACAGTGTGTAATGTTAGCTTTAGCCACAGAGCAAAACCTCAAACTCATTCAGAATCAAATGTAAACATCCAAATAAATACTATACTCACATGATCCGAAGCATGCATGCAGTATGCATGACGAACACTTTGTAAAGATCCATTTTGAGGGTTATATTAGCTGTGTAAACTTTGTTTATGCACTGTTTAAGGCAAGCGCGAGCTCCGTGGGCGGAGAGGGCGAGCATTTAAAGGGGCCGCAGCCTGAATCGGTGCATTTCTAATTATGCCCCAAAATAGGCAGTTAAAAAAATTAATTAAAAAAAAATCTATGGGGTATTTTGAGCTGAAACTTCACAGACACATTCAGGGGACACCTTAGACTTATATTACATCTTGTAAAAAAACGTTCGATGGCACCTTTAACTTGCTGTCAATGGCCTCACTGAGCCATCGGATTTTATAAAAAATATCTTAATTTTGTGTTTTAAAGATGAATGAAGGTCTTACACATGTAGAACGACATGAGGGTGAGTAATTAATCACATTATTTACATTTTTGGGTGAACTAACCCTTTAAGTTCTAAGGTGGCACCAGCCCCTGAATTGGCAGCGCTGTGAGGGCTGACAGAAAAGCACTGAGCTTGAGTTGTATTAATAAACATTAACAATATATAGGATGTGGAAATGGCTAATAAGCCTTTAACTCCTCTGCAGTGGTAATTTATTGTCTTTTTTATTTCTAAATAAGTGTTTGCTTTCCTACATCGTGAAACTTTTAGTTTTACGAATAGGGACAAACTATGAAGGATGAACAAATAATGTTTTGGACATCACATTAAAAATAACATTCAAATTGGGCGATATTTAAAGCTTAGAAATGCTGGGAAGAGTTGTGTGAAGCACTTAAAAGCACTCGACAACTTTAGATCATTTCTGCCACAAGTTATTTCTGTTAGTGTTAGTGGCACAATGTTTCTCGTGGTTTCAAGATTACACAAGGAACCTCACAAAACTGATATTTTGGACAGACTACTGAGGCAGCATAACCATTTAATGATAGATAACAAAACAGACAGCGGTTTGGTGACAACTAATTGAATATTTAATTACTACAATACTAACTTCTCGCTAGAAGGGCGTTAGTCTTTGCACGTTCGCTTTGTAGACACTGGATTGGTACTTTTGCCCACGTCAGAGAGCAGTGCAAGATGAGCATTTGTGGTTAAAAAGTATATAAATGTTTTTTTTTTTTTAGAAAATGGCAGATCGTTTTGCTAGATAAGACTCTAATTCCTCGTCTGGGATCATGTAGAGCTCTTTGAAGCTGACATTTGGACCTTCAACCCGTTGAATCCCAGTGAAGTCCACTATATGGAGAAAAATCCTGGAATGTTTTCCTTAACCTTAATTTCTTTTCGACTGAAGAAAGAAAGACATAAACATCTTGGATGACATGATGGGGGTGAGTAAATTATCAGGAAATTTTAATTCAGTAATTAACTAATCTTTTAAAGGATCTTCTGCCAACATCTTGGTGCCAGATACCACAGCACACCTTCAGGGGTCTGGTGGAGTTCATGCCTCGCAAAATGGGGACCAACACATTAACGTTATTCATGATCGGTGTATATATGCTTAGTTTTCTTTATGCAAAATATAATTTCTTAATTTTTTCTCTTCATTTTGCAGTGAAATATGACCCAGACATGTTGTTTGTACAATCAATTCTATTGTTGTGTAAATGTGAGTCTTTTCCAGTGACTCTGAATTTCACCCACAATACAAACACAAGAGAGTAAGACAGGATGACCACATGGGGCTTTATTAAAACACTCACACTCAGCACAGTGTTCCTGCGGTCTCGTGTAACGTTCACATTCCTCAGCATATCACACACATACAGGTTGCGCAATGGTATTCCGTGCATCCACCCACCCACACACACTCCATCCAGTCAAAATAAACCATTTCTATGCAAAAAGTCCCTCTTTATCAGATAAAGGATGAACTCATGCATTATAATACTAGCCTTGTGTGTCTCTGTTTCTTGCATTCACATGACACACAAGTTGTGGTGTTTCACACACCAGCAATGAGGGACTTTTTACATACTAACAGTGATACTAAATAACTTTATGCTAGTGATTTATTAAATACAAGTTTTCATTTGGTAAACCACAATCATGATTACTGTATTACTTCGACTCCCTTGTGTTTTGAAGTTAATTGTGGCGATGATTATGCATCATGACGCAATTACCATGGATATTAATGTGATAATTGTTGTTTACAGCAGTAATGAGACCATTAAAGATATGATTCCAGTGATTGATGGCAGATGATGAGATGATTTGACCTCATAAGAGCATCCAAAACTCACAAACATTGACAGCAACGCCAAAACATCAACAGTCCATAGAGAGAGAGAGAGATGAGAGATCAAACTCAGACTTTACACACATGTGGCAAGGAAAGTTATTTTCTATGTATCATGTACACTACCAAGTTTGAGGTAAGATTTTTTTTAAAGCAAAGTTTGGAATGACAAAAAGGTTTTTGCACTTACTTTTTGTTAAGTAACTCAGTCTGGTTTACACCAGTAGTGCCCAAGTAAGTGCCCAGCCAAAAAAAAAAAAAAAAAAAAAAAAAATTCACTGTTTGGATTTAAATATGCAAATACATATGAGTCACATGTTGTGATTATTATGTTTCTAACATGTTATATGTTTCGCAACAGTTCTTCTAACCCTAATTGATGGAGTGTGTCATAATAACCATGTAGGAAGACACATCATGGCCATATTCCAGGATGCCAAAGACAAGATTCATCAAGCTCAAATTGTGAAAGAATGGTTGGGAGGAAGCATGAAGAATCATCTTCACTCATGAATTGGCACATCTGAATCCAGAGCTTAATTGCATTGAATGTCTTTGAGATGTACTAGAACATGTGAACATGATTCTTCATGCTCCCTTCCAATCATTTCACAATTTGAGCCTGATGAATCTTGTCTTTGTCATCCTGGAATATGGCCATGATGTGTCTTCCTACATGGTTATTATGAAATGAAAAGCTACACACTCCATCAATTAGGGTTAGAAGAACTTTTCAAAAACATATAACAAGCTAGAAACATAATAATCACAGCAATAATGATCCAATCATACACTTTAACGCATTTTCCTATTTAACTCCAAACAACAACTTTTTTTTTTGGCAGTGTATGTTGTGTGCATCTCTTACCATTTTCTGCATGAAGGCAGCGCTGGGCTGAACCTGAGAGCGAAGCTTGTTGTGCATGTCCACGATAGTTGATTTCTCCTGCTCAGTCAGCTGACCGGCAGCTAAACTCAGAATCACCCAGAGCCCAGCGCTCCAGAGGGCCACGTCCCAGTACATGCTGCTTGTCCGACTGCTCCCTCTCTGAGGAGACTAGATCAGCTGGCTGTGGTCAGATAGAAGCTCTTCTCTTGTTCTGAATTGTTCTCCGCAGTCTTACCTCGTCACTTGCTGTCCTTAATGCCTTCAGAGCATGTTAAAGTATCTCTCTCAGGGCTGTTAGTGTGTGTAAGTGAGAGAGAAAGTTAATACAGGACCCCAGAATGAAACTCCCAGCCTTTTTATGCTGTACTCAAGCCACCCCTTGCTCATATTACACATCCCACATGCACATGAACACTAGTTTACTCACATTACTGTGCTTGCGTGACTCTTTCCAACTGTCCAGCAAGTCCAGCAAGTCCAACAAGCAGCACTAGATCTCCAAAGCATTAATAAATTACTGGGCTTTAGTCTCAGGGCATGTCATAGCAGTTCTGCTTGAGGAATGCCTGAGATAACGGATATGATTTAATTTGACCTGCCTGTGTTTTCCTTGAAACTCTTCTGTACTCGTAATACTAAAGTCATTTCCTCCGTAACAGGTTTTGCTCTCTCCAGTGAGGATTCACCCTTATATTAACTCTGAAGTGGGTACCTCCCCACAGTAGGTTACACAAACCCAAATCTCATTTACTGTAAGTAACGCCAGTGAAATTCTTTCCTTCCTTAAAGCTGAGCTGTTAACAGAGAGGATTATTTGATTTCAAGGATAAGGTCTGAGTTGTTAAAATTGACAACACAGCTGAGCTGTTCCTTTTGCCCTACAACTTGAGTAACAACATTACAAGTACAAGATTTTTATATATTCTGATGAAAATGTGCGTGGTGTTTTTTTATTGTGCAAAATGCAAAAAGCGAAAGTATGGAAGCTTGCTTCTGTAACTAAATAAATAATAAAAAATGTAATTGCGACTTTTTATCTCAGAATTCTGAGAATTTCGCAATTGCAAGTTATAAAGTCAGAATTGCATGATATAGTCGCAATTGCGAGTTATAAAGTCTGAAATGTGTGATATAAAGTCGCAATTGCGAATTATGAAGACAAAATTGTGTGATATAAAGTCACAATTGCAAGTTATGAAGACAAAATTGTGTGATATAAAGTCACAATTGTGAGTTACAAAGTCAGAATTGTATGATATTCACAATTGTGAGTTATAAAGTCTGAATTGCGTGATATAAAGTCGCAATTGCGAGTTATGAAGACAAAATTGTGTGATATAAAGTCACAATTGTGAGTTACAAATTCTAAATTGCGTGATATGCAGTAAAGTTGCAATTGTGAGTTACAAAGTCAGAATTGAGTCGGAATTGCATGATATAGTTGCAAACAAGTGAGTGAATTTGGACACTGAGTGCGCCGGAAGGGCTGCCGCTTTTGCATAGTTTGTGCTTGATGTTTAATAATCATTTGAAACTTGGCAAACTAGCAACTCCAGTAGTAATGAAACTCTGTCATGGAAACTATTAAATTATTTAATAATCATTTAAAAAGGAATTAATACCTGTATGACTTTACGCTGTAGCAACATTGGACCAGCAGTTTGGAAAATAGATGGATGGATGATTCAGCTGCGGGTGCCATTCATTCGGCGCACGACTCTCACAGTGCATTATAGGTATTCTCTAGCTGTTGATTGTACATCGGTTGTACACTCGTTATAATGGGGATTAAATGAGTGCACTCAATAATGTCCACTATGGTTATGGACACACAAAGGGCTGTCCCCTCAAATAGTGCCCTATTCACGTAAGGGTATGGGGGGAAAATTTGGACCTTTGACATCCAACTTTTATTGTTCTTTCACTGCATCTGCATGTTAGGGAACTCATTTTTACATATCTGTCAGACTCTGCTGTATGATTACATAATTAGATTACATACAGTTATTTTCTATGTATCATGTACACTACCAAG
This sequence comes from Megalobrama amblycephala, assembly GCF_018812025.1. Taxonomy (NCBI): domain Eukaryota; kingdom Metazoa; phylum Chordata; class Actinopteri; order Cypriniformes; family Xenocyprididae; genus Megalobrama; species Megalobrama amblycephala. The sequence goes on along the minus strand of NC_063067.1, from coordinate 6,210,354 downwards.
TTTAAGGTAAGATTTTTAAAGGAAAGTTTGGAATGACGAAAAGCTTAATATTTGAACTTACTTTTTGTTCAGTAACTCAGTAACAGTCTGGTTTACACCACTAGAACCAAAGCAAAATACACTGCCCGGCCAACAACAACAACAATAAAAGTCACTGTTTGGATTTAAATAATCAAATACTTAAGAGTCTATGACCGAATCATTATTGCACTGATTATCATGTTTCTGACATGTTATATGTTTGGGAACAGTTTTTTTAACCCTAAATGATGAAGTGTGTAGCTTTTCATTTCTTAAACAACAAGACAAGATCCATCATGCTCAAATTGTGAAAGAATGGTTGGGAGGAAGCATTAAGAATCAGCTTCACACATGAATTGGCACATCTGAATCCAGAGCTTAATTTCATTGAAAGTCTTTGAGTTGTGCTGGAACATGTGAACATGATTCTTCATGCTCCCTTCCAATCATTTCACAATTTGAGCCTAATGAATCTTGGCTTTGTCATCCTGGAATATGGCCATGATGTGTCTTCCTACATGGTTATTAAGAAATGAAAAGCTACACAGAAGAACTGTTGCCAAACATATAACATGCTAGAAACATGATAATCAGTGCAATAATGATCCAGTCATACACTTTTAAGCATTTGCCTTTGACATCCAACTTTTATTGTTCTTTCACTGCATCTGCATGTTAGGGAACTCATTTATAAAGTCAGAATTGCATGACATAGTCTCATTTGCGGGTTATAAAGTCTGAAATGCGTGATATAAAGTCACAATTGCGAGTTATGAAGACAAAATTGTGTGATATAAAGTCAGAATTGCATGATATAGTTGCAATTGCGAGTTATAAAGTCTGAAATGCGTTATATAAAGTCGCAATTGCGAGTTACAAAATTCTAAATTGCGTGATATGCAGTAAAGTCGCAATTGTGAGTTACAAAGTCAGAATTGTATGATAGTCGCAATTGTGAGTTATAAAGTCAGAATAGCATTATATAAAGTTGCAATTGTAAGTTAAGTCAGAATTGCAAGATATAGTCGCAATTGTGAGTTATAAAGTCAGAATTGTGTGATATAAAGTCGCAATTGTGAGTTATAAAGTCAGAATTGCATGATATAGTTGCAATTGCGAGTTATAAAGTCTGAATTGCGTGATATAAAGTCGCAATTGCGAGTTACAAATTCTAAATTGCGTGATATACAGTAAAGTTGCAATTGCGAGTTATAAAGTCAGAATTGCATGATATAGTCGCAATTGCGAGTTATAAAGTCAGAATTGCATGATATAATCGCAATTGCGAGTTATAAAGTCTGAAATGTGTGATATAAAGTCGCAATTGCGAGTTATGAAGACAAAATTGTGTGATATAAAGTCACAGTTGCGAGTTACAAATTCTAAATTGCGTGATATGCAGTAAAGTCGCAATTGTGAGTTATAAAGTCAGAATGGCATGATATAGTTGCAATTGTGAGTTATAAAGTCAGAATTGTGTGATATAAAGGCGCAATTGCGAGTTACAAATTCTAAATTGCGTGATATGCAGTAAAGTTACAATTGTGAGTTACAATGTCAGAATTGTATGATAGTCGCAATTGTGAGTTATAAAGTCAGAATTGCGTGATATAAAGTCGCAATTGTGAGTTATAAAGTCAGAATTGCGTGATATAAAGTCGCAATTGTGAGTTATAAAGTCAGAATTGCGTGATATAAAGTCGCAATTGTGAGTTATAAAGTCAGAATTGCATGATATAGTCGCAATTGCGAGTTATAAAGTCTGAATTGCGTGATATAAAGTCGCAATTGCGAGTTATAAAGACAAAATTGTGTGATATAAAGTCACAATTGCGAGTTACAAATTCCAAATTGCGTGATATACAGTAAAGTTGCAATTGTGAGTTATAAAGTCAGAATGGCATGATATAGTCGCAATTGTGAGTTATAAAGTCAGAATTGTGTGATATAAAGTCGCAATTGTGAGTTATGAAGTCTGAATTGCGTGATATAAAGTCACAATTGCGAGTTACAAATTCTAAATTGCGTGATATGCAGTAAAGTCGCAATTGTGAGTTACAAAGTCAGAATTGTATGATATTCGCAATTGTGAGTTATAAAGTCTGAATTGCGTGATATAAAGTCACAATTGAGAGTTATGAAGACAAAATTGTGTGATATAAAGTCACAATTGCGAGTTACAAGTTGTAAATTGCGTGATATACAGTAAAGTCGCAATTGTGAGTTACAAAGTCAGAATTGTATGATAGTCGCAATTGTGAGTTATTGTCACAGTTCCAGTCATTCCCGGACTTCATTTCCCATAATCCTCCCTGGTCATCACCTGCACTCACTTCATCAATCAGTAATCACCACACTCAGCTGCAGCACATTATCTGGACTATTTAAGCTAGTCACATTCTCACACACATTGCGAGGTATTGTAGCGCTTCTTATTGTTATTGTCTGCCTGTTATTTACCCTGTCTGTTCCCCGTCTACGATTCCCTGCTGCCTGCCTTTGGACTGTTCCCTGCCATTCCTGTTTGCTCCTGTATGACCCCTGCCTGTCTGTACTACACATCTGTCAATAAAAGCTTGCATAAGGATCTTACACTGAGTCCTGCCTCGTTACAGTTATAAAGTCAGAATTGCATGATATAGTTGGAAACAAGTGAGTGAATTTGGACACTGAGTGCGCCGGAAGGGCTGCCGCTTTTGCATAGTTTGTGCTTGATGTTTAATAATCATTTGAAACTTGGCAAACTAGCAACTCCAGTAGCAATGAAAAGATTTATCTTGAACTCTGTCATGAAAACTATTAAATTATTTAATTTCTCACAGTGCATTATGGGTATTCTCTAGCCGTTGATTGTACATCGGTTGTACACTCGTTATAATGGGGATTAAATGAGTGCACTCAATAATGTCCACTATGGTTATGGACACACAAAGGGCTGTCACCTCAAATAATGCCCTATTCACGTAAGGGTATGGGGGGCGATTTTGGACCTTTGACATCCAACTTTTATTGTTCTTTCACTGCATGTGCATGTTAGGGAACTAATTTGCACATATCTGTCAGACTCTGCTGTATGATTACATAATTAGATTACATACAGTTATTTCCTATGCATCATGTACTCTACCAAGTTTAAGGTAAGATTTTTAAAGGAAAGTATGGAATGACGAAAAGGTGAATTTTTGCACTTACTTTTTGTTCAGTAACTCAGTAACAATGTGGTTTACACCACTAGAACCAAAGCAAAATACACTGCCCGGCCAACAACAACAAAAAAAAAGTCACTGTTTGGATTTAAATATACAAATACTTAAGAGTCTATGACCGAATCATTATTGCACTGATTATCATGTTTCTGACATGTTATATGTTTGGTAACAGTTCTTTTAACCCTAAATGATGGAGTGTGTAGCTTTTCATTTCTTAAACAACAAGACAAGATTCATCATGCTCAAATTGTGAAAGAATGGTTGGGAAGAAGCATGAAGAATCAGCTTCACACATGAATTGGCACATCTGAATCCAGAGCTTAATTTCATTGAAAGTCTTTGAGATGTACTAGAACATGAGAACATGATTCTTCATGCTCCCTCACAATCATTTCACAATTTGAGCCTGATGAATCTTGTCTTTGTCATCCTGGAATATGGCCATGATGTGTCTTCCTACATGGTTATGAAGAAATTAAAAGCTACACAGAAGAACTGTTGCCAAACATATAATATGCTAGAAACATGATAATCAGTGCAATAATGATCCAGTCATACACTTTTAAGCATTTGCCTTTGACATCCAACTTTTATTGTTCTTTCACTGCATCTGCATGTTAGGGAACTCATTTTCACATATCTGTCAGACTCTGCTGTATGATTACATAATGTGTCCCATGTTAATGACCTAATACACTGAATGGATGCCTTTTATCAGTTATTACATTTAATTGTAATTCACTTGCATGTGGCTTTCCAGTGATGCATATTCATGTGAGTTGTACTACTGTTTTTTTTACTACTGATTTTCGAGGGAAGGATTGATCCTCCTTTTGTTGAGCTTGTTTATTTTCTTTCTTCTGTAGGGCGTCGTTCTTGGCGTGGACCATTTTGCCGTCCAGATATTCGTTTCCAGCAGCCAGATGTACAGGCATAGCAACACCAGTCTCCAAACACCATAACACTGCACATGTGAGGCCCACATCCAATGATGTATTGCACCAAAATCCCCTGAATTTCTGAACCTGTTTTTTGTATTTTAAAAATAATGTCACTTGTCATTTAACTGTTTTTATACTAAATGGCTTCTTGAATAGGTTGCAACAGCACATGCTCATATATTCATAGTACATTTAATGGGTAATTTGTTTATTGGACAGAGAGATGTTTAGAGATGAGAAAACAAACACAACTCATATGACCAAATCTCCATCCAGACTACAGTTGATTCTCTGCTTTGTGTTTCCCAGATGTGTATCACTCATTTGCTGTGGAGTGAATTTTATGCTCACAGGAGTAGAAACTATCTTTCCACAGCGTGAACCAGTAACCTGTAGAAAAAGCTGAATTGATTGTACAGTGCTCGAGTAAATGAGTACACCCGCTTTGAAAAGTAACATTTTAAACATTATCTCAATGAACACAAAAACAATTTCCAAAATGTTGACAAGACTAAGTTCAGTATAACATCTGTTTAACTTATAACATGAAAGTAAGGTTAATAATATAACTTAGACTACACATTTTTCAGTTTTACTCAAATTAGGGTGATGCGAAAATGAGTACACCCCACAACAAAAACTACTACACCTAGTACTTTGTATGGCCTCCATGATTTTTAATGACAGCACCAAGTCTTCTAGGCATGGAATGAACAAGTTGGTGACATTTTGCAACATCTATCTTTTTCCATTCTTCAAGAATGGCCTCTTTTAGAGACTGGATGCTGGATGGAGAGTGATGCTCAACTTGTCTCTTCAGAATTCCCCATAGGTGTTCGATTGGGTTCAGATCAGGAGCCACTGAATCACTTTCACCCTGTTCTTCTTCAGAAATGTGTTTAGGATCTTTGTTATGTTGGAAAAGTTCACGACAACCAAGGGCACGGAGTGATGGTAGCATCTTCTCTTTCAGTATAGAGCAGTACATCTGTGATTTCATGATGCCATCAATGAAATGCAGCTCCCGACACCAGCAGCACTCATGCAGCCCCACATAAGGACACTTCACCGCCATGTTTCACTGTAGGCGCCATGCATTTTTCTTTGTATTCCTCACCTTTGCGACGCCATGCAGTTTTGAAGCATCAGTTCCAAAAACATTTATCTTGGTCTCATCACTCCAGAGGATAAAGTCCCAGTAGTCTTCATCTTTGTCAGCATGGGCCCTGGCAAACTCTAGGCTGGCTTTTTTGTGCCTGGGCTTTAGGAGAGGCTTCTTTTGTGGACGGCACCCATGCATGCCATTCCTCTGCAGTGTACGCCGTATTGTGTCACGGGAAATAGTCGCCCCAGTTTGGCTTTCTACTTCTTTAGATAACTGCAGTGAACTTGTATGCCGATTTCCTTCAACCCTTCTCATCAGAAGGTGCTCCTGTCGAGGTGTTAACTTCAGTGGACGACCTGGACGTCTCTGTGAGATGGTTGCAGTTCCATCTTTTTTAAATTTTTGTACTTTTGCTACAGTATTCTGACTGATAAGTAAAGCTTTGCTGATCTTCTTGTAGCCTTCACCTTTCTGGTGTAAAGAAATAATTTTCTTTCTCAGGTCTTGTGACATTTCTCTTCCATGTGGTGCCATTGCTGACAGCATGAAATGGGGTTTTAACACCCTTTTATAGTCAACTGTCTAATGAATAATTAGACTCACCTGTGTTTGAATTCTTGTTAAACATAGTTAAGTCCTATTCAGTGTCTACTCAGCGCTTGTGTCATTAAATGGAGCATCTCTTGTCTCTGTCCAGTAATAGTCTGCAAGCATTGATGGGCTCTATTTGCTCATTTTGAAGTTATCTCCACTGTCCACACAAGTGCGAGTCTCTGCTCACTTTGGCTAAACAGAAATGTGTCCCTTTGCAAATTCAAACACTGACGAATAAAATCATGATACTGTATGGCTGTATCCGAAAACTTAAAAACACTGCCTTCAGAGGACACATTTCAAGATAGGAAGGCATCAAGGCACATCCGAATTCAATGTAAGCTTCACTTTCTGTCTCCTGAGATACCTTCATCTGATCGATTTTTGATGGCAGAATAGATGTATCCTTGATCTCCCACAATCCTATGCATTTCATTAGGTGACACTTGAGCTAAAAATAATGATGGTGAAAGTTGCAGTTTCTGGTCAGTTCGGGTGTAAATGTACATTTTTGACCAATGTTTTCCACTTCTGATGTCATTTCTAGCAAGAAATTACTACTATCATAGTTAAATATTTGTTTAGTTCTCACCAAAGCTTGCTCTATTCAGCTATAGATCATTAAACTGTAATGCTGCCTCAGAAGTCTATCCGAAATCAGTTTCATGAGGAACCTTCGTGCACAAATGCTGCATGCAGAGACATTGCCTGATCAGCTTTCGGATGTTTTCTTAAGTTTTCGGATGACAAGGTGTGCAAAACTCAGTTCCTGGAGGGCAACAGCCCTGCAGAGTTTAGCTTCAACCTTAATTAAACACACCTGATCCAGTACATCAAGTCTTTCAGGCTTATTTGAAAACTACAGGTACGTGTGTTGGAGCAGGGTTGGAATGAAACTCTGCAGGGATGTGGCCCTCCAGGAGATGTGCACCCCTGCTGTATGATTTCTAGAGCTGATATAGGACAAATTCTTCAGCAGAGTTATGTTAGTTTCATTATGATTGCATCATCCACGACTTCAGGGCCTAAAACTAACTTTTTGCCACAACTGCCAATGGCTGATGACTTAAGAAAATTTACCATCCATACATTTTTTTTTACCAGCCATGAAAACAGGCAAAACAGGCTGTTTTAAATTTTAGATACCAGTGAAAATTCACAATTTCACAAATTCATGATTTGCTATTGGGTCATATAGGACCCTTGACCTGGGAATGGAATAGCATTTGCTATATTGAATAGCATAACTTGAAAACTAGAGCCAGTCAACAATTTTCAATCAATCAATCTAGCTTACTGCAGTGCAGTGTTAATTTCGTTAATGAAAACTATGACGAAAAATGTTCTTTGATGACCTGAGACAACACCAATGTCATTAAACCATACCTGTGACTAAATCAACACATGAAATATCATTGACGAAAAAAGATGACACTGAAATTTGGCTAAAAAACTAAAAACTTTAACAAAATCACTCTTTTGAACTCACTTTTTGTTTTTGTCGAATAAAGGAGACAAAACATGACTCTTTTTAAGAGCGTTCACATGGTTGCCAGATTTCCACAATTTAAACCCCCAATCAGAGCTTTTCTGTTAAAAGAACACATTTTACTAAAGCCAAGTTTACACTACAGGACTTTAAATGACCAGTGACTTGCTGTTGAGTCTTTAAGTCATTGTGGTGTTCACACTACGCCATGTCACACTACGTTATCTGCAACAGGAGGTTACACACTACAAGAGCTGACAACAACTGTCACCTCCCAGAGTTGAGTGAGTGAGCTTTATAGTTACTTACACAATGTTTATCTGATATGAATAAATGTCGGCAATTATATTTTTATTGCTGCTTCCATAGACATCAGTGTATATTTCATTGGCTGTTGCGTCACGACACGTGACACCACAGGATATCGAGTCGGCTGACAGCAGTGTTGCCAAGTCTGCGGTTTTGACAGCAGAATTGTGCTACTTTTACACTGCTGCCCCGGGTTGTTTTTCGTGTCGGCGAGTTGAATCGACCCAAAATAACGTGATATTTAGTCACTGGAATGCAAATTTTACCTGTGGAGTTCTGCCAAAAATGCCAATTTCACCCCCCAGACAATGATTTTTACTGTGGGACCCCCCTGAAATGCAATTGGGCTAGTTTTTGGCTAGTTTTGAGGAGCAATTGGGCAGGTTTTGTTGTGAAAAACTGGCAACCCTGGCTGACAGCTCTAGATATTTAGCATGCTAGATATTTGTCTGCCATCTGTGAGGTGTCGGCGATGCGTCAGCATTGATCATTCGCTGATTTTTCCCCGATCACAGCCCGACCTGTCGGCGAGCTTGTTAACTTGCAAATCGTGCTTAAAATCCTGCACAGCAAAATCCCCAGAGTTAAATCAAATCTGCTCAGATTACATATAGTCCCTCTCTATATAGTGTTAAAATAACACTGAAGCAGAGTTAAAGATAATGAGATAATTAAGTCATTAAGTTATGATTGAGCAGTAGTGATGAACACCTGCTGTTAACAAGCAGAATCACTGAAGAGAAACACAATGACTACGAATGACTTCCAGCCACAGCCTTAGATGAAATCAACTGAAGATAAAAGACATTAACCCTTAAATGCATTAATCATCAATCGTTCTTACATATTCGGGTCTTTATTGACCCGGATAAATATCTAACACGGAAAGATCTCTACCTGCCGTGATAATATAAAACTCCTCTGATATTAGAGTAACAATTACAGAAGAATAAAATAAAGCATATTTTGTTACCTTTTGGAGCTTGAAATGGCTCATTTTGAGCAGATGTTTTATGCCATCATCTCTGTCCTCGTCAGAGCTCATTTCCCAGTAAATACAGCAAATAATAGGCTAGTTTTATGTTTGAGGTCACGAATATGAGCCCATTCGCGATCTCAAACGTATTCTCAAAACTATATAATTTTCAACATCTTCAAAATCAATATTTCGATCTCTAACAGCTTCACCAGATCCATCCAGTGACAGTTACAGTCATATTTGATTGCGTCCAGTACTTGCTCTGCAGTAAATCGCTGAGCCATTTCATGTTTTTCTTATTATTTCGTTTTCTGTCTAAATGAGTCGTCACTTCAGCATTGTGTTTCAGACATTGCCACCTTGTGGAATAAAGGTGAATTGCACTCATTCCGTCATCTAAGGTTAAATTATTGTTGTGCAGAAAAAATATACGTACACTCATACATACCTTGTGTCGTTTGCGACCCTATACAATTTTTTACAAAAAATGAATACAAAAATAGGCATTCTTTTATAATTTTATGATTTTTTTCTTGTTATATTCTTTATAATGAATTGATTGAGGAATGCCAAGAAGGTTGATGTCTAACTTTAAAAAATGAACGAGGAGGAGCGTAGTGAATGACGTCCCGGGTCACTAAAGACCCGAGGTATGCATTTAAGGGTTAAATCTCTCAAGATCTGATTAAACAACTCCACAAACAGCATACTATCTCATTAACTTTAACTCTCAGTGTTATTTTAACTCTATGTAGAGAGGGACCATATGTTCTCTGAGCAGAGCTGATTTAACTCTGGGGATTTTGCTGTGTGTAGTGTAAAACTTGGCATAACCGACAATAATGGCAAGTTTACACTACAGGATTTTAAGCACGATTTAAGCCTGGTTTGCAAGTTAAAGAGCTGAAATTTAAGAATTCCTCTCAAAATCTGATGAAAATCGCACAGAAATCTGGAGTTCAGTGATCTTCATTTGAGATTTTCAGTGTCATTCACTCGGTCTATATTGTGCTGCTCGTTTGCTGACTAAATCTGCGAACAAAATGCTGAGTTTTGCCCTTCATTTAATTCTACTCCACCTTAATAACATTACCTCATCTTTTGAAGTCAAAATTGACTGCATCCATGCCAGAAAATTCAGCTACATTAGTGCTGTTCTCAACAATATACATTTGGAAAAGTGTGTATTTAGCACTGCTAGCATGAAAAACAAATACAGACACAGACTGCATAGAGATTTAAGATTAAAACTCTCTTCGATACAAAAACATACACTTCTGTGAGTTATTGTTTTTAATGTTGATTATATTATACCAGCAAGAATGCAGTGTTTCCTGAATATCCACACAATTTCAAATGTTGTACAACAGTTCAATACAACAGTATTGTCAGTATTTTTGCTCTATTTTGCAACGAAAGCCACAGCAGAACTGCAGCACACAAGCTGTTTCATGAACAAATCTGCAGCTTTGAACGAATCGTCAATGATTCAGTGATTCATTCATAAATACAGCCGTTTGCTTTGATACTGAAAGAATGAATGACTCGATGATTTACTCATAAAAACAGTGACTTTTTAAAAATGTAATATTTTAAAGTATCACTTTGTTTTTATCATCATATTTATTTTTTTTATTTAAAGCTTTTATTTTATAAAGGTATTTATAAAGTTAAAAAAAAATGCTAAGAGGGTAAATATTGTCCCTTAATAGAAAAGGTGTAACTGCAGTCTATGTGGAAATGAAAGGGTATGCAGAAGGATGTTAAATCCCTCAGGGGGTATGACATTAAACACTGAAAATGGATATGTAGAATTGCACAAGTGCTACTGCTAAGATAGCTAGATGCAATGTCAATACAGTCTGTTACCTTGATTCATATTTTTCATAAGCTTAAATTAATTGGTCTAAAGAGAAAATTATAATGGCCTCGTTCCACTTCAATGGCTTTCACCCTGCTTCATGATTTCTGCACAAGTCTCATCCCGATTCTTTTCCACCGGCTGTGAGGTGAAGACCACATCTCCAATGCTTAATCTTGGCAGCATCAAGCTAAGCTTTTGTTAAGAATAGGCGACCTCTAGTGGTGAAAAATTACATATTGTGCCTTTAAATATACTGTGTATGTATGTGTGTGTGTGTATATATATATATATATGAAATATTATATTATCTTTTATTATTATTATTATTGTCTTTCAGATAAAGCTAGAAGTTTCCCTTATAACAGAATGAATCAGCCATACATTAATTTTGTGTGATTTGTTTTGAACAGAACCAAGTCAGAGCAAGACGTCTTTAAATGAAAGTGATTCACATGGGTGGAGAACATTTTACCCAGCATCCTTCACTCATGATGAATCACATATTACATTAGTATGGCTTAAAACGACTTCACAAATAACATAAGGTGATGTAATTCACTAATGTACATTTCATGTCAGATGACTTCACAGGGCTGTTAAAAATATCTGTAACATTATTTAACATATTCAAGTGTTTTGATATTCAAATTATGTTACAGAGCTGCTGCATAGAAGTGATTGGGATTGTTATTGTGAATATTGGAATGTTCTGATGGCCGTGTGTTGAAGTGTAGAAACATCCAAGAGCAGTTCCAGATGTGGTGGGAGGGGTGATGGAGGTCTCTCTAGGGAACTTACGGCCGGGGCCTCCATGATTTCAGCAGCTGCCCGTCCCGCCCTGATGTCACCTTCTGAATATTCCACCCTTCAGCTGCCTGTATTTAAGTCACTTGCAACCACAGAATGTTCTGATGATGAAGATTTGAATTGGTCAAACAATCTGATCAAAACAAGACCTTTATGATGTAATATTTGGGTTGGCAATAGAGCGCAAAAGTTGGGTTCCAGAAGTAAAAATAACAGAAAACTTTAAGGACAGCCCTACCTAGCTATGTGCTTCTGCTAAAGCTGTGAGCCCGCATTATTTCAACTTTTTGCAGTAATAAACTTAAAATATATAGGTTTTTTACATATATAATCAACATTTTAAAAGAGTAGTTTTATATTTTTTCTTCGTTTTTAATTTGATTATACTGTTTGCAATGCTTTATGGGATTCTGTTACATAGTCTTGTACCTTTTGTATTTTCAAAATTTTTAATGTTGTGATTCTCCTCATAGCTGGTTGGTTTTGATTCATGGCTTATACACTTTAAAAAAGAAAAAAAAAATCCCTATTGGAGGAATTATTTGAGATACTTCCAGAAAAAGGGGGTGGGCACTGTTGCAAATCTATAGACCTGAAATTTTAAATATATACAGTACAGTCCAAAAGTTTGGAACCACTAAGATTTTTAATGTTTTTAAAAGAAGTTTCGTCTGCTCACCAAGGCTACATTTATTTAATTAAAAATACAGTAAAAAACAGTAATATTGTGAAATATTATTACAATTTAAAATAACTGTGTACTATTTAAATATATTTGACAAAGTAATTTATTCCTGTGATGCAAAGCTGAATTTTCAGCATCATTACTCCAGTCTTCAGTGTCACATGATCCTTCAGAAATCATTCTAATATGCTGATTTGCTGCTCAATAAACATTTATGATTATTTTCAATGTTGAAAACAGTTGTGTACTTTTTTTTTTCAGGATTCCTTGATGAATAGAAAGTTCAAAAGAACAGCATTTATCTGAAATACAAAGCTTCTGTAGCATTATACACTACCGTTCAAAAGTTTGGGGTCAGTAAGAATTTTTATTTTTATTTTTTTGAAAAGAAATTAAAGAAATGAATACTTTTATTCAGCAAGGATGCATTAAATCAATCAAAAGTGGCAGTAAAGACATTTATAATGTTACAAAAGATTCGATTTCAGATAAACACTGTTCTTTTGAACTTTCTATTCATCAAATAATCCTGAAAAAAAATATTGTACACAAATATTTTGTACAATTGTACACATTAAATGTTTCTTGAGCAGCAGATCAGCATATTAGAATGATTTCTGAAGGATTATGTGACACTGAAGACTGGAGTAATGATGCTGAAAATTCAGCTTTGCCATCACAGGAATAAATTACTTTGTCAAATATATTCAAATAGAAAACAGTTATTTTAAATTGTAATAATATTTCACAATATTACTGTTTTTACTGTATTTTTAATTAAATAAATGTAGCCTTGGTGAGCAGACGAAACTTCTTTTATATATATATTAAAAAATATATAAATATATTTTATATATATATATATATATATATATATATATATATATATATATATATATATATTTAAAAATATATTTATATAAAAATAAAAATATAATAAATAAATAAAAAATTTATATATTATATATATATATATAAATATATTTATTAAATATATTTATATATATTTTTAATTGATTATGTATATATACTTAATATTTTATAATATATAGCCTACTTTTTAAATATTTTAAAGGTTATGTAAAAATTAGATAAACATAGATAAAAAGTTACAAATTTGTTAAAAAAAAAGTTTCAACATGGTGCACCCACTATTTCTAATATTTTTAAACAATGATTTTTAACAATTTGCTGAGATATTCTTTGTGCTGCTTTTAATTTTGTTCTTTCATTTCTTCTCCTCTAGATGTCCCTATTGGGCTCACGGACTAAAGGAAAATGTCTTGATGGCTCCAAACCGAGATCTTTCCCAGTTCCCGTCCATCTCAATGGCAGTTGCTCGGCTGATGAGGGAACACTTATTTGAAATGACTTGAGTCGTAATAGGGGCTAATGTTTAAAAGTACATTTCTAATCTGGATCTATAGTTGGTTTTCTATTAACTGTCACAAATTAGAAACCCACCCTAATGTTACTAAAGCTAATGCTGATATTTGTGACTGTGTTCGTGCTTCTGTTTTAGCTGAACGATTGACATTAACAATTTGATCCATTTGATGAAATACTCAAAACACAGTTGTAGTTTCAGCTGGCGGTGGGATTAAGTCACAGTTGGTTAAGGGGGATGTTGAGAAGTTAATTCAGGCTAATCCTTGGCTTGAAACTGTAAAAGAAAGAGTTAGGTGTTAATCATGTTGGGACCGGCCTGGCAAGAGACATACGCATTGTCAAAAAGTGTGGTCTGTACTTCCTATAATAATAAAATTATTAAATGTGATTTTTTTTTTTTTTTCTGATTTTCCTGGTTTGAGATTCACATTAATATTTTATAATTTTATACCACGGCAACGATTTATGCAAGTCATGTTAGTACTTTGATTTTACGTCATTAATAATATTTTCCGACTGAGATTCCAGTTCCAGTGCATTATTTTTCAATAGTACAAAAGGAACTCTAAAGGGAAACTCCCTTATAATTGCCTGATCTTGTCCTTTGCTTTGTATCTGTGATGAAAGCGTGAGTGAGGCCACCTAAAACATATCTGTGACAAATAACATGACCCATACAGTCAAATCCTTATAAATATTATTCCAGCACCTTAACTTCAACAAAGAGCCGCTTTGTCTGATATAAATCTGAACTTACACCACACAACTCAGACAGGTTTTCATTGATTACGTACCATAAACTCTGTAACCAAGTCAATGAATGACCAGATGGAATGTCATCGTTAAACAAAAGCCATGAGCTGATTACTTCTGTTTGTTTTTGCTAATAGGGAAGGTTGCAAAATATCTGACCTCTTTCCCTTCAAAGGAAAGAGCATTTGTTCAGTCCCTGGAAATGAAAACGAATGCATCTTATTCTTTAATAACAACATGATAAAGCATTAGAAAAAATGTCTGACGCTTGAGGGTGTTGGAGAAGAAGTCGTCTGGCCTGGAATTATCTTTTAAAATGTAATTGAAATGCACTAATGAGGGACAGACATACTTGCATTTCATCTATTTTTCATACTTCGATACAGTAGTAGCTAGTTATTATGATGGTTATGTAATGGTCTTCACATCTATGGCAAATTCATAATATTAAATGTTGCCGACTATTTATTTCATTCCTGTATTCCATGGAATTCTATAAGAGCAGTATAGAACATAAGCAGTTAAAAAAAAGAAGGCAAATTATCATTTACGCTCGCATACGATTGCTTTTTATTCATTTTGAACATAAAATTGGATTGGAAAAATCATTTGAACTTTCGAAATAAACATGAAACGTGGGTATTATTGTCACATTATGCATTTTGTTGTACATAATATCTTCCTGAGACATACAAAAAAAAAAAAAAGATTATATTTTGCGTTTTGTATGCATACTAGTGTCTGCATTTAATAGGCGTTTAATGTAAATCAAGGATTTCAGGACTTCAACAGCTCCAGGAAACTTCCACCTGAACCAAACTACGATAATAACTATAATATGAAAGATATTAGAGAGTGATTTGAAATACTATTTAATATGTAAGCATGACCAAAAATGGGTTTTCCCATTATATACAATGTATCTATTCATTGGCTCTAATTTGCACATTAATGTGTTCTTTGGGCAACATGTAATGAAAAAAGAATTAGCTATAATAAGAGATGAGAGTAATAACTTGGCAACATATCTCATATTACATCGAAATATATATTGATACATTTTTTCCCTATTCACTTAGGTCTCTCTAAAATGGAAGTCCTGGTGTATAATGATGCATGTCTCATAACAGAAAGTCAGATTCTGATTTGAAACCCCACTAAAGTTGTCTTGAGACATTAATTTATGATAAACAATATGAAAATTAGACCGATTTAAATGATAATTACAAAATATTCGATAAGAGCGCTGAATTTAGTCATTCAGTCATATTTAAAGGGTTAGATCACCCAAAAATGAAAATTCTGTCATTTATTACTCACCCTCATGCCGTTCCACACCCGTAAGACTTCGTTCATCTTCAGAACACAAATTAAGATATTTTTGTTAAAATCCGTTGGCTCAGTGAGGCCTGCATAGGGAGCAATGACATTTCCTCTCTCAAGATCCATTAATGTACTAAAAACATATTTAAATTGGTTCATGTGAGTACAGTGGTTCAATATTAATATTATAAAGCGAAGAGAATATTTTTGGTGCGCCAAAAAAACAAAATAACAACTTATTTAGTGATGGCCGATTTCAAAACACTGCTTCAGGAAGATTCGGAGCGTTATGAATCAGCGTGTCGAATCAGCGGTTCGGAGTGCCAAAGTCACATGATTTCAGCAGTTTGGCGGTTTGACAAGCGATCCGAATCATGATTCGACACAAAAGATACATAACGCTCCGAATCTTCCTGAAGCAGTGTTTTGAAATCGGCCATCACTAAATAAGTTGTTCTTTTGTTTTTTTGGTGCACCAAAAATATTCTCGTCGCTTTATAATATTAATATTGAACCACTGTACTCATTTAATCAAAAATATCTTAATTTGCGTTCCGAAGATGAACAAAGGTCTTACGGGTGAGGAATGACATGAGGGTGAGTAATTAATGACATTATTTTCATTTTTGGGTGAACTAACCCTTTAAGACTGGCTTATATGTTCTCAAATACATCTGCTAAAATATAATATTAAAATATATAATTGCTGAGTCTCAGGAGGATATTTTTAGATCATGTTTATGACTCAGTATGCATCTATTTCATTCTAAACAGCAGTGTTTACCGTAAACTCTTGATGACAGTGTGTCTCAGGCGTTCCGCCAATCAGCCGCGGCTTTGTGTGTGACGCATGCTCAGATTAGCTCAGAGCGCTGCGCTGTTGAAGAGACTCCCTCACGCGCTGTTTCAGTTCAGAACAGCTAATAGGAGAGGCACGCAGGTGAGCGACTGCAGTTCCTGAAGGACAGGTAAGACTTTAACTGCCGTTTGATACATTTTTGACGGGTTTTCAGACTCTTATAATGACAGCGCGTTGCATATGTTTTAAAAATAAAATAAATAGGCTGAAAACGTAACTATAGCGTAAATGTAGGTAACAGGTTACCTGAGTGTCAATAGCAGTTTACATGTCAACTGTCATGGCAGTAGGAGTTTATGTGACAGATGTCAAATCCCTGTTCATAGGCTACTTATATGTGTTTGTTAGTGAAACACTTTTAGAAATTAACATTCAGATTTAATATTGTTTTTTAAAAAGATCATAACTGCTTAATCTGGTCATTTGGATTTTCTTTATTCAAGATTTAGAAGTCATTTAATCTATATGTACTATTTAAGTCAACAGTAAGTCAGAAATATATATATAGCCAATACACACACAATTCATGTTTACTATTAAATTACTACTAAATTAATGTTTTAGTTTTTATTCACAAGAATAACTGGACATTATAGTGCTTTAATGTAACTCTAATGAACTCAACTTTTGCTGGGAAACTTTTGCATATTGTGCAAAACCTTTATGTGATGCTTCCAGGATTATCATAAGCCTTTCTTGCAAAAGCTCATTTGTTTAATTCGTCTGATGAAGTCGAAAGCGTGTTTCTTGTGGTTTTGTTTAGTGTTCAGTGCACTTGACAGCTGACCAGCCAAGGGCTGGTCATAAATATTTCCATGGCGTAGTGTTGTTAGATGGGTGGTGTGTATGAATAATGGGGACAGTATATCGAATTATGCAAACAGAGAGCTCTGCTGCGTTCATGTGTACTTTGCAGGTGGATTCGGACTATGTGTGTTTATTCTCTGTAAATGATTGTCCAGGACCTGCAGATGAGTGGCCTTCATGTCAAATAGGCCAAATATTTCAGTTTTTGTCACATTAAGCTTGTTGAACTATGTATGATAGTGCAGTTATGTAGAAAATCAGTTATCTGGGATAATTACTCAGTTCAGCATCATTATGCTAAAATATACGACCACAGATTGCTGCCATTGGCCAATCAGAATCGATGCACATAAATTCTAAATATGCACTCAATTGATAACTTTATTATATTATATATTTAATTTATATAATATTTTTTATCTGATAAGAAGACATGTACATGAACACGTTGACCGAATAAATCAAATCCCTCTATGCACAACAAAAAACTCATGTGACCTCAACAGAGGATTGGATTGGATAACTGGACTAACTAGCGGACCTATCACATCACAACATCTGTCTTCAAAATGAGATATTTTTCAGGAAGTGACGATTTTGTTCTCTTGAACACATGGGATGGAAACGCTGCTTTAATCAAAAATGTTTTATACGATATTCCAATTTTGAGCATTTAAGTTAAATTCTCAACTAAACATAGCTTTTGACCTTTAATCAATTTCACATTCTCTGGCGTCTCTCATCCACATAACAAGCTTATGCTGAAATTACAATTGGCTGTGAAGCTTTAAATTAAAACAAATGCTTGTCACTAATGTCCTTGTCTTTCTGTTTTAAGCTGCCACTCCTTCAAATAAACATGAACACCTTCATTTTATGACAACAATAGTGTGTGTGGGCTCAAGGGCAAACCTAATGATACTCCGCAGAACCTGATTACTGCATGCTATTTTAAGAGGTTCATTTAGCTCAGTTGTCTTGTTATATTTGATTTCACTTGTTGGCATTCTAGTCATAGTCAGAGTCAAACCATCCCCATTTTGTTATACGTGAATAAATTCTGTGAACATCTGGAATTTGCAGCAGATCCAGTCAGGCACAGTGGCATTCCAAGGCAAACCCAGCTTTTCTAGGTGTCGGCCGAAGCCGTCACCTTCTTCATTCTGTTGTTTCTCTCGTGGAGTCACAGAGAGGTGTGTGCTCTCGCGATTACCTCACCTCAGCAAGGCACAGCGGCCTGAAATATGCTGATCAACTTGAAAACTTTCACAGTAACAATGGCTGGCATTCAGCCCTGTTCATGTTTCTCGAGGCACTTCTGTCCTTTTTGTTTTTCCGTCTCTCATTTGCTCTTGGTAAGTTAATTTTTTAAGGAAAGTATAGAAAAATTAAAGGGTTAGTTCACCCAAAAATGAAATTTCTGTCATTAATTACTCACCGTCATGTTGTTCCACACCCATAAGACCTTTTGTTCATCTTC
This sequence comes from Megalobrama amblycephala, assembly GCF_018812025.1. Lineage (NCBI taxonomy): Eukaryota > Metazoa > Chordata > Actinopteri > Cypriniformes > Xenocyprididae > Megalobrama > Megalobrama amblycephala. The sequence continues at coordinate 6,191,740 of NC_063067.1, read as the reverse complement.
TGAACACAAATTAAGATATTTTTGATGAAATCCAAAAGCTTTATGATCTCCCTATACGTCATTACCAATTTCAAGGTCCAGTACGGTAATAAGACATCGTTAAAATAGTCCATGTGACTACAGTGGTTCAACCTTAAAGGTGCTAAAGAGGATGTTTTGTTTTATACATTTTTGCAATATTACTTGAAACTGTCTTTACTAACTGATAAAAGACTATTTATTAGGTGCACTGAAAGGAATAATATTGATATACATCATCTATGCACGAGGTAGGGCCTTAAAAACATCAGCCAAACGTTTACGCGATCATCACGTAAACGATTGGCCCTCTGGCTTGTCAATCACTGCCGTGACGTTCCTTGTGCGAGACGTGCGCGGCTGCGCGCTCCAGTAACTTTCCACACTCCACAGGCGCCGCATGCAATGTTTTTGTCAGGAGACAGGAGTAACAACTGCAGATTATGAGTTACCTGCGGTGAGTCCGACATAATGAATCCACTAACACGACACGCCGGTGGCAAACACTCGTGTTCCAATACTCGTGCACGAGTTTTGGGAGGCGTTCCCTCGAAATTCTTACGCATGCGCTCATTTCAAAAACTCAGTAACAGTCTTTGGTTTCTCAGTCGACGAAAAGATCCTCTTTAGCACCTTTAATGTTATAAAGTGACGAGAATACTTTTTGTGTGCAAAAACAAAAATGTCTTCCATGTCAGTGTCCTATGCAGTTTACGTTGAAGACAGTGCAGAGCTTCCGGGTTCTATGTCAGAATGCCGACTCATTATTGGCCGGCTCTTACGTCAGCATCACACGCATGCATCGTGCTGATCATGTGATCAGCGTCAGCCAATACTAAGCCGCCGTAACGACGTAGAACCTGGAAGTGCTGAACGTAAACGGCGTTCGAGAATGACACCGATGAGAAGATATTGTTGAATAAATTTGTTATTTTTGTTTTGTTTTTGTTAGAGCTGCACGATTAATCATATCGCAATCGCAATCGCGATGTCAAGCTTGTGCGATTATATGACGCAAAATGCTGCGATTTTATGAAATAAAATAATAATAAGTTAATAAATAAATAAAAAAATACATGTGTGGACACAACAACCCATTATCTGAGAGCTGTTTGCCCATTTTATACACCGCTAATAAAAAGAAGACCAGTCAGTTTCAGTTTAGGCGGTGGCATGTGTGGCGCGCATGGTCATGACTTTTCCGGTGTGCAGCGCAGAGAACGGGTAAAGATGGATGCGGAGCAAACGGTCACTGAACTGGTGGCAAGAAAAAACGCTACCTCTGTTATATGGCGATATTTTGGCTATAAGATTATAAACCCAGATTAGTAGTGGTTGAAGAGGAAAGAGGATTTAATTCGGTATCGCTCGCAGCGCTGTTATCGGTGCGCACATGACGCACATACATACATACAAGGCTCGCGCGCACGGAGAGAGAGAGAGAGAGAGAGAGAGAGGCGCGTTATAGCTCGCGAACTCCAAATTGATTTCTCTTTCGCGTCCTCAGTGCACTTGGATGGTCACATACACGCATTATGTCAGTCAAAATACCCCTCTCAGCAAGTATTCATGTAAACACATTCAGTTATGTCTTAACTGAACGAGGTGAGAATTCGGATGTATATCTGTCCGATGTGTGCGTGCATGTCTTACTCTTAAAGTGACAGCAACCTATAAATACCTGCTGTTGTCTGTCATGTAAATCAAACAACAAAACACAGCTTTAACAAAGATTAATCTATATTAAATTTATACAATGAACAGTGTCATTTTACATTTAATTATTACATTTCTGTGCATGAAAATTAATACTACAGTTAGACCTTATACTTTATTTGTAACTTTATGTAGTATTTATCTATGCTTGTTGTAATTGGTGAACAGTATTTGTTCTTTTTACAGTCTGTTCACTTGCCTTTAATAATGTATTATTTAGGCTAGCAGTTTATGCTATGGTATCAGAATAGTTTAAGTGGGCTAAGTAATAAATGCAAAGTTAAGTTACCCCCATCCAATTTTTTATTTTTTTTTTGTGCTGATCCGAAAAATGATCCGATCTGTGACGTCATAACCGTGATGTGATCCGAACCGTGAGTTTTGTGATCCGTTGAACCACTACAGATTAGTAAAGAAACAAATATCTTAAATGGGATTATAACAAGTTTGCAGTAATGCAAAGATGTTATTTAATTTCATAAAAATATTTTAATTTGAAAACGCTGTGCATTTGTTTGCTGTTGTTGCTAGTTTGAGTTGAGAAATACACATTTCAGCATTATCAGTAATCTGTGTGTGTATTTTCATTGAGAACCAAGCAAGATGACTCATGATACTATTTGTTTATTATATTGCTATCGCAAATCGCAATCGCAATATTGACCTCAATAATCGCAATATGACATTTTCCCCAAATCGTGCAGCCCTAGTTTTTGTGCACAAAAAGTATTCTCGTCACTTCATAACATTAAGGTTGAACCACTGAAGTCACATCGATTTTAAAGATGTCTTTACTACCTTTTTGGGCCTTGAAAGTTGCAGTAATGTTGCTGCCTATGTGTTGATCAGAAAGCTCTCGGATTTCATCAAAAATATCTTAATTTGTGTTCTGAAGATGAACGAAGGTCTTACGGGTTTGAAACGACATGAGGGTGAGTAATTAATGACTGATATTTCATTTTTGGGTGAACTAACCCTTTAAACGTGGGCTCTGTTCCAAAAACTAGTGAGCTGTTTAGGGAGCCATTCACATACAGTAGAACACATTCTTGCATTTCTACGCCATTTCTTACATCCATATGATATAAACTACACTACTGTTCAAAAGTTTGGGGTCAGTAAGAAATTAATACTTTTATTCAGCAAGGATGCATTAAACTGGTCAAAAGTGACAGTAGCTAAAGACGTTTATAAAGATTTCTGTTTCAAATAATTGCCGTTCTTTTGAACTTTCTATTTATCAGAGAGTCCTGAAATATAATTCCTCACAGTTTCCACAAAAATATAATAATCATAAATGTTTCTTGAGCACAGATCAGTATATTAAAATGATTTCTGAAGAATCATGAAGACTGGAGTAATGATGCTGAAAATTCAGCTTTGATCACAGGAATAAATTACATTTTAAAATAATAAACAGCTATTTTAAATTGACATTAACGTCTACCAATGATCTTATTAAGATGGAGACAGGAGCTTAAACAGCTACAGATTACCCTAAGAGCTTTCATGGACTGTGTTAAAATCAAATGCTTTTAAGTAATAATATTTTTAACTGCCTGTTTGCAGTCTGGGCACATTATGTTCTCTGGGCGTAGGCTTTCAGCTGTTTCATTCGTTTATTCTGATGTGCTCATCTGAACAGGTGTGTCAAACATGCTTAGATTCTTTCATGTAACAGTGAGCTTGAGTACAGGGTGGATGCAGTTTACCTCCAGGTGTTTAGTGAAAATCTAGCCATCTGTGCTTAGAGATTCATTGATGAACTGATCGATTCACAGCCTGTGCAAACCTAGCCAAATGGCCCAAAAGTAACCTAATGACAATATCCCAAATATCAAAGCTCAAAATATGCCATTCCCATACCTAAAATACATATTTTACAGTCACTGTTATTCAATGCCAATTGAAAACCACTATATTATAGTGATCATAAACACACAGCTAAGAGGCTCCCTACCAGTGGCCCTCCTTAGCAAAAATTAACATCACAGTTTTATCATTGGTAGAATAAAAAAATATATCATTACAAGCATTTCAGTCAAATATAATTTATTTAATATGTCAAACTTTTAACCCGCGGGGGAAAATCAACCCACGGCAACAACTGATTGTCAGGGTCACTAAAACGGGTCATGGACAGCAGGGACAAACATTGCAGGGCTGCACGATTTATCGAAATTAAACCAATCGCGATTTGGCAAAGGCTGCAAAAAAATTTTTTTTCGCAGCATGGCTCTGTGATCAGTAGTAAATGCTGCTCCATCTGAAAGCCAAAGCACACTCTTGCACAGAAACTCCACATATGCCACACATAAGTACGATAATGCACATTGTTCAAGGAAATCTCTATCGGCACCATACTATTGCTGTAGCTGAATAAGCAGAAGATTAAAACGCTTTGATTGATTAAACATGACTACGCCACAACTACGACAATATATGATTTATCCGAGTTCTTCAAGCCTACTCTGGTATTTTCATGATAATAAAGTATATTTATAATGCAGTGCTAATCAACATAGCCTTTATCCCTGTATAGAATACTATGAAATAATATGTTGTGTGCCACATCAAACACTCAACTGACATTATTCATAATGTTATTGTCACTTCAGTGAGTTTGGAGTAAAAACATGTTATTAAATGTTGGTTCATAAATGCTTCTCATGTTTGGAAAGATGTTTGATGCATGCTGCTTTTTCAAATGCACGTTATAAGCGACTCAAACTCGCAGTGCTTTCAGATGGAGCAGCATTTACTACTGATCACAGAGCCGTGCTTCACTGACAATCTGTGCATAAAATAAATTGTAGCCTTTGTACTAATCGCACTAAGCCAAATCGGTTTAAGCGTGATTTCAGAATAATTTCGATTAATCGTGCAGATAGTTGGAAATAGGCTTTCAACATCTGATGTCAAAAGCTGTGTGTTCAGTTAAAGGGTTAGTTCACCCAAAAATGAAAAGGCCTGCATAGACAGTAATGGTACTTTCTCTCTCAAGATCCATAAAGGTACTTAAAACAACGAGAATATTTTTTTGTGCACCAAAAAACAAACAAACAAAATAACGACTTTTTAACAATATCTAGTGATGGCCGATTTCAAATCTGCTCCGGAGCGTAATGAATCTTTTGAGTCGAATTAGTGATTCAGATCGCGTGTCAAACCACCAAACTGCTGAAATTACGTGACTTTGGCGCTCCGAACCACTGATTCGATTCATAAAGCTCCAAAGCTTCATGAAGCAGTGTTTTGAAATCGGCCATCATTAGATATTGTTAAAAAGTCGTTATTTAGTTTTTTTGGCGCACAAAAAATATTCTCATCGCTTTATAATATTAAAGGTCCCGTTCTTCGTGATCCCATGTTTCAAACTTTAGTTAGTGTGTAATGTTGTTGTTAGAGTATAAATAAAATCTGTACAATTTTATAGCTCAAAGTTCAATGCCAAGCGAGATATTTTATTTAACAGAAGTCGCCTACATCGAACGGCCAGTTTGGACTACATCCCTCTACTTCCTTCTTTAATGACGTCACTAAAACAGTTTTTTGACTAACCTCCGCCCACAGGAATACACAAGAGTTGCGTTTGTAGAGTGTGTTTGTCGCCATGTCGTCGAAACGCTGTTATTTTCATCCCGCAGTCCAATCACCGGGTCTGATTCCGGCTCAAATTGATAGGGTAAAATTAAAGACATGTTTACAATAACACTGAGCGCGTACATCTCCACGTTATGGTAAGAGGCGTGACCTTTCCGGGCACGGTGCGCTCAGAGCTGTCGAATCACAACACAGGAACCGCTGGCACAATCAGAACTCGTTACGTATTTCTGAAGGAGGGACTTCATAGAACAAGGAAGTCATCCGCCCGTTTTTATGACAGTGGAAACAGCGGTATACAGATAAGTAAATTATGTGAAAAATACTGTGTTTTTTTACACGCGAAACATGAACACATGTTATATTGCACACTATAAACACAATCAAAGCTTCAAAAAACCACGAAAAACGGGACCTTTAAGGTAGAATCACTGTACGCAGGCCTCGCTGAGTCACTGGATTTAATCAATAATATCTTAATTTGTGTTCTGAAGATGAACAAAGGTCTTACGGGTGTAGAACAACATGAGGGTAAGTAATTAATGACAGAATTTTTATTTTTGGGTGAACTAACCCTTTAAACTCTACAGCATTTTGGCATAAATTTATCTGCCTTTCAGTATAACCTAGTCAAATTATACAGATGCAAACGTACAAGATGCATGTGTAACCCCTCCGGTTCTTCGAACTGGTGTTTCCGGCATGGGAGGCGGGCTAACAAGGATGCTAAAGACCGCAGGCTCTAGCATCAGTTGCTAACGCAGCTCTTGAGGCCAGGGCAGTGAGGTTTACTTGAGGTTTACTTGCACAGCTCTTACTAGCTAGCCTCTGTTACACTCACCCGCCTAAACCTCAATCCCATCTGGGTCACGGCACCAATGTAACCCCTTTCGGTCCAAATCCTGCTTGAACTGACATTTCCGGCATGGGAGGAGGGCGTGCTAACAAGAACGTTAAAGGCCACAGCCTCTAGCATCAGTCACTAGCGCAGCTCTACTAGCTGGTCTCCATTACACATGATAACATATCCTCATGCCCAAAAATATGCAAGATGAAATCAAATTCGACCCAGACTATGTTAAGAATTAGTTTGTGAACTTGTGAGCCTGTGCCAAACTCTTGACTGTGTAATTGTAACAGTGTATATCACTATTCATATCTGTACAGTGTGACCTCAACAAGAGTTATATCAGTCATTTTTACCAAGATGATCCTGATAGGGACATTCCCTAACTGAAAAATGCTGTAGCGGTAAAGTGATGTTATGAGATGGGGAATACCATTATACTTTGAAATAAACCATGGCACAGCACTGAAGAAAATTTGATGTAGGATTTACTTTGAAACAATTTTACACTCAGAAATTGCTATTAAATTTCACAAAAAATTAAAATGAAACCACAAATTTTGAAGGAGAAAAACTGACACTGCATCTGAAATTGCATAATGTGTAGTAGGTACTACTTTTGGTTTGAAACTTACTTCACAGCCATTTAAAAAGTATATTCTGTGCAGTATGAATGGAATTCAGACATACTACTCTACATCTACCAAGTGTTCATCTGATGTGCACGCCGGAATTAAGTCATCCGGGTACTTTTCGCCTACTGTTTTTTGCATACTATGTATTCGGACATACTACTCAGTTGGCGTACTGTTTTTCGCATACTAGTAGGGAATATTAAAATTCGGACACAGCAACATAGTGTTTTTACATTCTTTGTGATTAACATAGCCATATGCTATGGTATTAATGTGATACTACAAAGTACTTGAAACAAAATAATCATAGTAGTGTCCAAAATACAATGTCTCATATCATATAATCATTGTATATTTTTAGTAGTGCTTGCATTATTGTCATTATTATTATTATTGTGTTATCTGATTGTTATTTATTTGTTTATATTTTTATAGATTGGTCCTCTATTTTCCATCATTAAACAAAGCTCCTTAAAGACCTTTGTCACTACCTGACTCGCACTTTTTGTGCGATGCCAAAAAGTGACACCTGGCCAGGGGGCGTTGCCATCGAATCTGTGTCTGGTATGGACAGTGCAGGAAGCTGTGATAGTGTGCTCAGCATCAACTCTGGATTTGTGAGTACCAAAACATTTTCTGATTTCCTGGAAAATCTTAAAGGGACAGTTCACCCAAAAAATAACACTCACTGACCCATCCATCCCATAGATCTTTTCCATACAATGGCCATATCTGTTATGCTCCAAAAAGAATAAAAACACTATGAAAGTACAATTAAAAAAGTACTCTATATAACTGATTTGAGTATGAAAAGTTGTTTTTTCCTTTAACACATCTCAGAAGAGGAACAAGGAAATGCAATGTGATTTTTGTTATCTTATTCGAACTAAAGTTATTTAAACACTTACTAATCTTAAGGGAATAGTTTAATACTTCTTTCATCGTTAACTCATTCTCTTCTTATTTCAAACCACTCTGACTTTATTCTATTGAACACAGAACTATAAGAATGTAGTTATCTGCAATTACAATGAATGAGGTGCTTTCAGGCTCAATGTTGAAAACAGTTTGGCAGCTTTATATTTTTGTGAAAACCAAGATACTTTTTTCAGGATTCTCTGATGAATTGAACGTTCAGAAGAACAGCATTTAATTGAAATACTGTAGATATCTTTTGTTACATTATAAATGTGTTACATTATAAATGTGTAATACATCCTTGCTGATTAAAAGTATTAAAGGGATAGTTCACCCAAAAATGAAAATTTAATGTTTATCTGCTTACCCCTAGGGGATTCAAGATGTAGGTGACTTTGTTTCTTCAGTAGAACACAAATGATGATTTTTAACTCCAACCGTTGCGTGTCTGTCAGTCAAATAATGGGAGTGAATGGGAACTTCTACTATAAGAGTAAATAAAACTTGCTTAGACAAATCCAAATTAAACCCTGCGGCTCGTGACGACACACTGATGTCCTAAGACACGAAACGATCAGTTTGTGTGAGAAACCGAACAGTATTTATATCATTTTTTTACCTCTAATACACCACTATGTCCAACTGCGTTCAGCACTCGCTTAGTGAGGTCTGATCGCGCTCTGACAACTGAAGTGATGTCTAGCACTCATTGAAGTATATGCGCGAGACATCACTGCCGTTGTCAGAGCGCGATCAGACCTCATATAATATGGATTTGTCTGTGCGTGATTTATTACTCTTATAGTAGAAGTTCCCATTATTTGACTGGCAGACACGCAACGGTTGCAGTTAAAAATCATCATTTGTGTTCTACTGAAGAAACAAAGTCACCTACATCTTGGATGCCCTGGGGGTAAGCAGATAAACATCAAATTTTCATTTTTGGGTGAACTATCCCTTTAACTTATTTTAAAAAGCGCACTTTTCTTTGTGTGATAGAGTGATGACAGTCTTGAGCACCTTTCTGCTGAGGAGAGAGCATGCCTCATGTTTCTGGAGGAGACCATTGAGGCTCTGGAGGTAGAGGAGGACAGCGGTTTGTCTAACGACGAGCCTGATGGCCTATCTAATGGTCTGGAAGGAAAAACTGCTCATCACACATCCATCTACCAAAACAATACTGGGGGTAAGCATTAATGCTGGAAATATCTAGAGCAGGGGTGTCCAAACTCGGTCCTGGAGGGCCACTGTCGTGCAGAGTTTAGCTCCAACTTACCTCAACACACCTGCCTGGAAGTTTCCTGTATGCCTAAAAACCTTGATTAGCTGGTTCTGGTGTGCTTAATTGGGGTTGGAGCTAAACTCTGCAGGACAGTGGCCCTCCAGGAGCAGGATTGATCTAGAGGAATAACATGGTCTGTTTCAAAAATGGCTCATACAGTAAATGTTCTCTTTCAGAGCTATCAGCCCATGAGGATCCAAACAAAGTGATCGGAAGAGATCGTAAACCTTCTCAGAAGTACCTTGTGCCAACTCCATTGCTCCTTGCCAGTGGGAATGCCAAGATAGTCAGCAAACCAATGGAATCATCTCACATAGAAGCACCTGTGGCATTTATTGATGCACCTGATGGGTTCAGATCAAGCCCTGACCATCAACAACCTGGACGGACAGTTTCTGAAGAAGCTGCTTTGGAAGTAGCAACTGCTAAACCAAGAATTGGACAATCAAGTGATGTAGTGGACTTGCCACCTTCCTTTATACCTGAACCTCCAGTTAGAACAAGTTTGCCTAATGACTCTAAAGCCAAAGATGGCATTCATAAGAGTTTGGACGTGAAGCCTCAGCCGAAGCAGCAGAAAGTGTCCTCAGAGGTACCGCTGGAATTCATTCCTCCACCCTCAGACTTCATGGATGAACCAACCAAGAAGATAAGCCTCACTTATTCGCCACCACCTCCACCTGCTTACGATGAGCCACCAGAATGGATTCCCGAACTCCCCAAAATGGAGCCGCATGTTTCTGGTGGATCCATCAAGCCAACCGAGGTGACCAAATCAAGGAGTGTAGACCCAGAATCGTCAAAAGCGCCATTATCCCACAATGAGATCGAAAACCTGCGCAAGAAGGCCTCCGTGAAGAAAGCACCTCACTTGACAACGATAACGGTTGCACAGCATTCTGCGGCAGACAAACCGATGACACCTTCGCCATCTTCAGAATATGTTCCTGCTGTGCCAAAAGAGTACAGCGACCCCAAAAGCCCACCAGCTGTGGCGCCCAAACCCAAGAAACTCCCATCTAATATCATCCTCAAAAGCCACAAAGACACCGGGAACACACATCCGTTACTTCTGCAGAGCGAGCGCACTCAGATGGATCCCCAGAAGATCCGAATGGAGGCTTTGAAAAAATTGGGCCTGCTAAAGAACGAAGAGGTTGAAACAGGCCACGGCGTCTCTCCCTCTCATTCACCAACGTTCAGAACTAAAGCTCGTCCACAGTCTCCCTGTAACCCAACAGCATCTGTAGAACCCGTGCAAGAACTATCTAGACTATCTGAAAGTCCCGTACCAGCGGACATGCAACCACGTGCAGACACTCTAAAGCACCAAGACACAAAAAGCAGGGAAGGTTCATTGAAGAAGCAACCAATAAGGTCTTACGAAATCAAATCAGCCTCCCTGGAGCGCACAGGGATTGGAATGGTCATTGAACCCATGCCACAGATGACAAACCCAGACAGGACCCGTGTTGAGTTGTCGCCAGGTCAGTTACGAAAGAGTCAAGCTCGACCTTCATCTCTAGGGAGCGCAAAGGACTTTGGTATTGTCTATCAGGCTGATGATTCAACCAAATCGCTCCACGCTGCTGCGGTTCAGCCAGGCAATGATGCCCAAAAGTTGCCCCGCTCCAATGGAATAAGCGTGATGATCTCCCCGCACGGTAAAAATGGCGAGAACCGACGGGAAGCCTTGAAGAAACTGGGATTACTGCGGGACTAATAGATGGTGGAATGTATTTCACAATTTATTCTGGGTATTTGGACCATTAGCATTGAAAGGAAGAATGCTGAATGCTTTTGGTTCCGGCTTTTCGGCATCTTTAAGTACCTTCTTAAGTAATTAATACAGTTTAATATATGCACTTTCTTCTTAATTGTTTTGGTAAGGCTACATCCACATGAATCTGGATGAATTTGAAAATGGCGTTTTCGTTTCGAAACGCTGTCCATCCATCCATCCACCCATCCATCCAAGAGTTGATTGTCCTCTCGTAAACATCTGAAAACACAGGAATGCTAAATGAAGGTTGTACAACTTAACACTTATCTTATCTTGCTGCCTGCTTTCATCGTTTTATCTCTTAAGTGCGTCACAACTAAATATATGTCATTGTTTTGAAATACCTCCATCTTCAAAGGCCATACTAAAACTCGAAAATGCCATTTTAAAATGGATCCGCTTGGGAAAAGCTCTGTTTTTGCTGGACAAAAACATTGTTTCAGTATGGGCCAAAACATAGAGATGCCTCAAATGTTCTCAATAGATGTGTCTTCAAATTTGTCCTGATTTAATGTGGATGTAGCTTAAGAAAAGGAAATGTAAATACATTTTATTTTGGCACAGAATTAAGATAATTATGGCTTCCAGATCACTTTCACTTTTTTTGTATTATGTAAAATGTAAATGTAGTTTGCAGTATTTTCCTCCTAAAGAATTGAAACATTGCATTCCAACAAGATGAGTATTCAGTTATTCTATATTCTGATTGTTTTTCAGTGGTTCAAATCTAATTGTTGGTGTATATATTTCTTTGTGCCGTTCTCACTTTTTAAATACTTTAAAAAAAAAAAATAAAAGTTGTTATTCTTGTAAAAGAACACTCTCTTCATAAACATTAATACATGCCTGTAATTAAATGCATAATATTTTTCATATTTATGAGGGATTCTTGTTAAAGATTTAGATTACACTGAAGAGTTCAGACATCTACATTTTGGAGGAATTGAGGAAAAATCTGTAAATATGATATGTAGGCCTATTGAAGTATTAGGTTGACATGACTAATTCAAAAATAGGATCCTGTGTGGATCCATGAAACTTGGAGTCAAGAGTTCATTGTCCTCGTCTCTGACGCACAAATACCGATCCATGTTTTTCTTGTCAACAGAGTCTTGCTGAGGTAACATTCTGAGAGTTCCTTTCGTAACATCAGCTGCTGCTTTCAGACGAGGCAGGAACTTGTCAAACCTGATCCGAGACAGGAGGGTTTTGTGATCTGGGTGGTTAATGTCCTGCTTTTCTTTGTCATCAACAATTTGAGCCTGCAATGAGTTGGACTGATCAGGTTTTCAGCTCATGTACATGCTTCGTCAAGCATAACAATATCATTTGTCATTTGAACAGGTGCAGGAGTTTGTTTATTTTACAAAATATCATAAATAAAATGGCACAATAAGGGCAATAGCCTATACAAATAGACAGGATGACAATACAATACTCTGCAGTACAATACAACGGATGCAAAGATTTAAAACACTGAGGAACAAATGACAAAAGTCATCAAAAAGTAGCTATGTCAGACTGTGGATTGACAGCAAATAAAATGCCTTTGAGAGTGAAAACACGCTTCAGTTGATTTTAAATCCCATTTGACATGAGAACTGATAAAACATACCTGAAATATTTTGCGTGTGCACGTTTTGTGTGTTTGTGTTTTAACAAACTTGTAAGACTAGATCTACTAATTGTGATTTCATTATTATATGATTGTGCAATTTATATGATTATAGCTGGCTACTGTCCTGAATATATTGAGTGATGATGTCAGGAGAGGTGATTTTTGATCATTTCTGACTGCAGTTTCTTAAACCTGTGATGCCCTCTAGTGGAAATGTTTATGAAATGATCCATGTGAACAAAAATCTCTTCTTGCTCAATTTGATTTAATTAACCCCCGGTTTCACAGACAAGTGAATGCATGTTAGAGCTGTTTTAAAGCAACTTGCAACTTGCACTAACATGTCTTAAAATATGCCAGTGCCATTGTTTTGTCTCAAGATGCACCCCACCATGGCCCGATTTCAAGGTCTTAGCCTAAACCAGGATTAGGCCTTAGTTCAATTAGGATATTTAAGTAGCTTTTATAAACTTTTACTAGAAAAAAAAAAAAAATGACAATGACATATTTTAAAATGTAGTTGCTTTCAGTTAAAACAGCTCAAACATGCATTTAGTCTAAACCTTGTCTGTGAAACTGGGGACATGTTTTTTTCTAAGGCGCATTTATAAAACTTAGTTCAATTAGGACATTTAAGTAAGGCCTAATCCTGTTTTAGGCATTAGGAATCCGAGCATAAATGAACTAAAGGAACTTGTAAAAGACAAAGGAATTTGTAAAATGAACTTACATTAATGTTACTTACATTCATTTTTTTTTTTTTTTTTTTTTGAGAATTATAGATCCCTGTATGCTTTTCATGGGATTTGATTGTGAGTTTAAAGGGCTTCCTTTTTTAAAAAAGTAATAAAGAGACTTGTGTTTAATGTTCAGTTATGTCGCAGGTTTAGACTTTATATGGTGTTTTTATGGTATTGGTGGTAAACAATAACTTGAAAATTTTTGTGGTAATACGAATGCATAATTCACTACTTACTAATAACAAAGATTATATTTAAATAAAGGTACCGTCACATGTTGCCTAATGTTGCTTGGCGAAATTTCGCGGGCAAAATTAATTAATTAGGATGCTATAATCCACACCATAGGTAGTTTCTCATGAGGTCGAAACGCTCATTTGCAGCGACCACCAGAAGGCTGCTTGTTTTGAAAGTGAGTTCTGTGTGAGTTGTGCTTTATACATCGCAATGCTTCTGATAAGAGACGATGGACCTGATTTTGCCCGCGAAATTTCGCTGAAATATCGCCTATAAAGTTTTAGCATGCTAACATGTGATATTGCTAGCTATTAATCTGAAAGAATTGCGGAGATTATAGCTAATTGTTTTGATATTTACTGAATTCAGTTTCCACAACACACGCTTGTTCAACAAAACTTTATTTAAAAAAAGTTTGTTAAACAAAACTTTATTTGGACTTGCTCTTGCTATAGGTACAAACTTAAATTAATTTTGTGGAAAAGTTTTCCTCAATTTAAGTTAAGTGAACACATTATTTTTGTGTGTACACTCTAAAGTGAAAGATGAAACTCAGGGTGCTTAGCTAATCTAAAATGTTATCAATTAAAACAGACTACATTAGAATCTTCTGGGGGTGGATAAGGACTGCCGAATTTCTGCGTCAAGGTGAGGGTGCCCTTATATCTCCCTTATATCTTATATCCCCCAATAGTGCCCTTATATCTCCACCCCCCTTTACGGCGCCCCTAGTTTTAATGAACAATTGCAACGCTGGCTGAATTTGAAATAGCATGCTAGCATACTACTTTATTATTTCTGCCATTAATGGTAGTACTCCATTCCCAAATTTGCATACTCTCCATAGTATACATGTATACTACAGCGATAGTGTACAATGCTAGTATGATATTCCGAACAAACAATCCTGACAGGGGTGTTAACTCTGGCCAGTTGGTCGCAGACCCTGCAGAGAATGTAAATCAGTGTAAATCTCCATAGCGCTGTTGTATCCTGGTGGTTAACGGTCATGTGTGCTACCAAAAGTTTGCAGGTTCAAACCTCCTGAGGACTGGTTCATGAACAGCCATCATTGTGCCCTTGAGTGAAACACCCCAGGTTTCTCCAGGAGGATTGTCCTTGTAAAACTGTAAGTCACTTTGGATAAAAGCTTCAGCTAAATTAGTAAGTAGTAATTAAATATCCACAGGAGGTCCAGATGGTCGGTTTCTAGGGGTCAGAGCTGTTTCCAGCCTTTTTAATGATAAATGAAGGGAGAGCAACATGTCTTTTTTAGGTCGCTGGTGTTCAGTTGTTAAATGGCAGAGTTGATGCTAGATGTCCTGCTAACTTACACTATTAGCAGTGCTATTCATCTTGATTCAAGTGAAACATGTACTATAATATATTGAAATGCTTTAATTGAGTAACATTTTTATTCAGTTATTCACTTTGTCTTGATTTTGTTTTGGGGCTCTACTAGAATAAGTTTTAATGCATGAATTTTCAAAAACACATATCTGACATTGTTGCAGCACCTCTCTTCCCAGTCTGTCAGTATCTCTCTGTTTAGTTCTTGTCTCTATGAAGCCCCTCCTTCTGAAAGCACAGTGTGCTCTGATTGGTCAGCTGGACCGGTGTGTTTTGATTGATCAACCGCTTTGAGCGTGTTTGGAAAATGTCCCGCCCCTTACCATAACCGCGAATTTCAACACACTGCTAACTAACTCAACCAGGCCCCGCCCCTTTATTTTGCGTATGCCTTGGGCGGGAATTATTTAAATGAAAAATATTGTGATGTGTTCGTTCTTGGAAGAAAACTCAAGACTGCAATGGAGGCTTTTCAGGGAGTTCAGAAACAGTGACACTGATATAGAGAATAACTCCCGCTGGAGCAGAGCTTTTTTATGCGCAAACAGCAACATTACACACTAAAGAAAGATGAACGTAAAAAAAAAACATGATATGACCCCTTTAAAATATTTTATTAGGTCTAATTAGTAGAAGAAGAGAGCAGTCTGCAAAAGTACATCTGTAATTCGCCCCCCTCCTTCACATCTGAAGAAGAGGAAGCAACAAATTTGAAGAGAATGCCTTTTATTGCAACATCCTAGAGCACTTTAACCACAGAGACTCGGCCACACATCTGGATGAAAATGGTGATTCAGACCCACAGGATGGTGGCGGTGTTACGTGCCCGACTGCCATCATGATTTCCTCAAACAGAGGTTCTGGAGATTACTGTGGTTTGCAACAACAAAGTTACGAAACTTTGAGGTTTACCAGCAAACCCTTTAATGGCCTCCCAGAAGAACTTGTACTAATAATGAAACAGATATTCAGACATTTCTGTGAAATTACTGGACAATTAGATTTAGAGCTGATTTATTTGTTTTTCTGTTTGTCTGTTGATATGCTGAGGGAAGCAATGTCCTATATAGGGAATAATAGTTAAGAGCCAATTATAGCCTTCGTCAACAAAATTCCAACAAAATGCTTTTCATGTGAGTGTATTATCTACTAATTGTAATAACAATGAAAAGGTTTGTACTAAGGTTTGAGGTCAGTAAGATTTTTTTATACACTGATCAGGCATAACATTATGAGTGAATAACACTGATTATCTCTTCATCACGGCATCTGTTAGTGGGTGGATATATTAGGCAGCAAGTGAAAATTTTGTCCTCAAAGTTGATGTGTTAGAAGCAGGAAAAATGGGCAAGCGTAAGGATTTGAGTGACTTTGACAAGAGTCAAATTGTGATGGCTAGACGACTGGGTCAGAGCATCTCCAAAACTGCAGCTCTCGTGGGGTGTTCCCGGTCTGCAGTGGTCAGTATCTATCAAAAGTGCTCCAAGGAAGGAACAGTGGTGAACCGGAGACAGGGTCATGGCCAAGGCTCACTGATGCACATGGGGAGCGAAGGCTGGCCCGTGTGGTCTGATCCAACAGACGAGCTACTGTAGCTCAAACTGCTCAAGAAGTTAATGCTGGTTCTGATAGAAAGGTGTCAGAATACACAGTGCATCACAGTTTGTTGCGTATGGAGCTGCATAGCTGCAGACCAGTCAGGGTGCCCATGCTGACCCCTCGCCACCACCGAAAGCACCAACAGTGGGCATGTGAGCATCCGAACTGGACAACGGAGCAATGGAAGAAGGTGGCCTGGTCTGATGAATCATGTTTTCTGTTACATCACGTGGATGGCCGGGTGCGTGTGCGTCTCTTACCTGGGGAACACATGGCACCAGGATGCACTATGGGAAGAAAGCAAGCCGACGGAGGCAGTGTGATGCTTTGGGCAATGTTCTGCTGGGAAACCTTGGGTTCTGCAATCCATGTGGATGTTACTTTGACACATACCACCTACCTAAGCATTGTTGCAGACCATGTACACCCTTTCATGGAAACGGTATTCCCTGGTGGCTGTGGCCTCTTTCAGCAGGATAATGCTCCTGCCACAAAGCAAAAATGGTTCAGGAATGGTTTGAGGAGCACAACAACGAGTTTGAGGTGTTGACTTGGCCTCCAAATTCTCTGGGGGAGAACCTGTGGGATGTGCTGAACAAACAAGTCCATCCATATTCAACTAATAGTTGAAGGCTTGAGGAGACATGTTGTACTAGAAAATCACCAGAGGGGAATGATATCATGGGATTACTTTCCTTGTATGCCCGTATGATCTTTGCAGGCCCAAGTGCCTCATCCTACAGGTAGGTCGAGACCTCGTGAGAACATGTAGGCCTTCTTACAGTAGCTGATTACCAGTGCAATCAACAAAGATAATCTTATGAGCTCATATCTTCAGCAATTACCCTCACAGCTATGAACTCAGATTAAACCCTCCTTCAGCCTTAAGGGTGCAACACAATTACAGCTTACTTTGGTTTATTGGCCCATTAGAGACAAATCAGCCCCATATAAGCTGTATTGGAGCTGCTTCATTGTGTTTTGTCTTTATAGTCAGCTGCCTTCTATGGGAGCATGTAATTGAAATGGAACCTAAGTGCTACACAGATAGTGATGCAGGCAAGAGACAAGAGTTTGCCATTAGTATGCATGCAATACTTGGAAAAAAAAGTATATATATATATATATATATATATATATATATATATATATATATATACAATTCTAGTTTATTTAAATAAAAAAAAACACTATTTGACATGTGACCTGTGTTTTAATGTACTGGGGAAAAAATCAGCACTGCAGCTGATTTTAGGGCCTAAGATGCCTTAAAATGCTGCCTAGGTAGGTTCTGGAACAGAGCTTTAATCTTGGTCAGATGTTGTTTAATTGTGTCCAGAGAATTTTCCACCTAATCTCCTCAGCCCTGATAGTGATACCAGACAATGTCGTGATTATATTCTGGCCAAAACACGTCACATCATCTTCTGATCAAAAACAAACACACATCTCATAGAGGTCTACATCATACCTGTATCTCCACCAAACACTGATTTGTAACTTATTTAATCCTGTTTTTTTGAAGAATTCATATGGACATTTTTAAGGTTTTTTTGTACTTTTTCTGAGCTTACACATGATCAATATGAACTGCCATGTATCAACACCCTGCCAAAGACCTGCACATTTTCACATTTTTTGAAGGCGTGTAAATAAGAATGTTACTTTTTTTTCTTCTTCACATCTCTATCTGATGCTCATGATCATCAGTTGTATATTGTACTGCTTAGTACAACCTCTAGATGTCCCTAGAGCGCACCCGGAGTTTCCATCAGATTATATAAATCTGCTTGATACTTTCCACAATCTTTAAAATCTGTTTCTCCTTTGAAAAGATTAAAGTCTGATGAGTCAGAATCCCATCAAGCAGATAAAGAGGGAGTTGTGTCGGCTTTCTGAGTGTCTCTTTCTGAGATGTAGTGAGACTGCACTTGGTTTAGTCTAATTGCATGACTCTAGTATACTCAAGAACTGTGTGGGCAAATCCAGGTTGATGAAGCTTACAAGACAATCAAAATATCCTGCCCGACATTGCAAAACATCTGTCCACTGGGTGGTCCATTTGACTGGTGTGACTAATGTGAAAGTATGTGGCAGAGACATACAGCAAGTCTGAGGCAATGAGTGAAAATGCTTCTAATTTGCATTGTTTTCTCATTTATGTTTAGTTACAGATTATCAAGAAAACAATATGAATTCAAATTTGTATAGAAACATTGACATGCATATCTTTCCATTTTTCTTTAATGACAGCAGTAGGCTACTAGGTCTAAACAACTTGTCGTGTTCTATAGAATGATTTGAGCTTAAATGGATATGTCTGTAGCCTAATATATATAAATTTCTGTCAAGACAACTCTGAGTGGTTGGCATGGTAATGGATATGTCAGTGTTGATATGTTTGTTCTAATGCTGCTGCTGGTTATTAGTTCTGCTGGTGGTTATTGCTGGTTATTGCTGCTGCTTTTGGTTATTGCTGCTGCTGTTGGTTATTGCTGCTGCTGTTATTGCTGCTTCTGCTTGTAGTTATTGCTGTTGGTTATTGCTGCTGCTGTTGGTTATTGCTGTTGCTGTTGGTTATTGCTGCTGCTGCTGTTATTGCTGCTTCTGCTTGTAGTTATTGCTGTTGGTTATTGCTGCTGCTGTTGGTTATTGCTGTTGCTGTTGGTTATTGCTGCTGCTGCTGCTGTTGGTTATTGCTGTTGCTGTTGGTTATTGCTGCTGCTGTTGGTTATTGCTGCTGCTGCTGTTATTGCTGCTGCTGTTGGTTATTGCTGCTGCTGTTGGTTATTGCTGTTGCTGCTGGTTATTGCTGCTGCTGTTGGTTATTGCTGCTGCTGTTGGTTATTGCTGTTGCTGCTGGTTATTGCTGCTGCTGTTGGTTATTGCTGTTGCTGCTGGTTATTGCTGTTGCTGTTGGTTATTGCTGCTGCTGTTATTGCTGTTGCTGTTGGTTATTGCTGCTGCTGCTGTTGGTTATTGCTGCTGCTGCTGCTGGTTATTGCTGTTGCTGTTGTTGCTGCTGCTGTTGGTTATTGCTGTTGCTGTTGTTGCTGCTGCTGTTGGTTATTGCTGTTGCTGTTGGTTATTGCTGCTGCTGCTGTTGGTTATTGCTGCTGCTGCTGGTTATTGCTGCTGCTGCTGGTTATTGCTGCTGCTGTTGGTTATTGCTGTTGCTGCTGTTGGTTATTGCTGTTGCTGTTGGTTATTGCTGCTGCTGCTGTTGGTTATTGCTGCTGCTGCTGTTGGTTATTGCTGTTGCTGTTGGTTATTGCTGTTGCTGTTGGTTATTGCTGCTGCTGTTGGTTATTGCTGCTGCTGCTGGTTATTGCTGCTGCTGTTGGTTATTGCTGTTGCTGCTGTTGGTTATTGCTGCTGTTGGTTATTGCTGTTGCTGTTGGTTATTGCTGCTGCTGCTGTTGGTTATTGCTGCTGCTGCTGCTGTTGGTTATTGCTGTTGCTGTTGGTTATTGCTGCCGCTGTTGGTTATTGCTGCTGCTGTTGGTTATTGCTGTTGCTGCTGGTTATTGCTGTTGCTGTTGGTTATTGCTGCTGCTGCTGCTGTTGGTTATTGCTGCTGCTGCTGGTTATTGCTGTTGCTGTTGTTTATTGCTGCTGCTGTTATTGCTGTTGCTGTTGGTTATTGCTGCTGCTGCTGTTGGTTATTGCTGCTGCTGCTGGTTATTGCTGTTGCTGTTGTTTATTGCTGCTGCTGTTATTGCTGCTGCTGTTGGTTATTGCTGTTGCTGTTGGTTATTGCTGCTGCTGCTGTTGGTTATTGCTGCTGCTGTTGGTTATTGCTGCTGCTGCTGGTTATTGCTGCTGCTGGTTATTGCTGCTGCTGTTGGTTATTGCTGTTGCTGCTGTTGGTTATTGCTGCTGTTGGTTATTGCTGTTGCTGTTGGTTATTGCTGCTGCTGCTGTTGGTTATTGCTGCTGCTGCTGCTGTTGGTTATTGCTGTTGCTGTTGGTTATTGCTGCCGCTGTTGGTTATTCTGCTGCTGTTGGTTATTGCTGTTGCTGCTGTTGGTTATTGCTGATGCTGCTGCTGTTGGTTATTGCTGCTGCTGCTGTTGGTTATTGCTGCTGCTGCTGTTGGTTATTGCTGTTGCTGCTGTTGGTTATTGCTGCTGCTGCTGTTGGTTATTGCTGCTGCTGCTGTTGGTTATTGCTGCTGCTGCTGTTGGTTATTGCTGCTGCTGTTGGTTATTGCTGCTGCTGCTGTTGGTTATTGCTGTTGCTGTTGGTTATTGCTGCTGCTGCTGTTGGTTATTGCTGCTGCTGTTGGTTATTGCTGCTGCTGCTGCTGTTGGTTATTGCTGTTGCTGTTGGTTATTGCTGCTGCTGTTGGTTATTGCTGCTGCTGCTGTTGGTTATTGCTACTGCTGCTGCTGTTGGTTATTGCTGCTGCTGCTGTTGGTTATTGCTGCTGCTGCTGTTGGTTATTGCTGCTGCTGTTGGTTATTGCTGCTGCTGCTGCTGTTGGTTATTGCTGTTGCTGTTGGTTATTGCTGCTGCTGTTGGTTATTGCTGCTGCTGCTGTTGGTTATTGCTACTGCTGCTGCTGTTGGTTATTGCTGTTGCTGTTGGTTATTGCTGCTGCTGTTGGTTATTGCTGCTGCTGGTTATTGCTGCTGCTATTGGTTATTGCTGCTGCTGCTGTTGGTTATTGCTGTTGCTTTTGGTTATTGCTGCTGCTGTTGGTTATTGCTGCTGCTGGTTATTGCTGCTGCTGTTGGTTATTGCTGCTGCTGGTTATTGCTGTTGCTGTTGGTTATTGCTGTTGGTTATTGCTGCTGCTGGTTATTGCTGCTGCTGTTGGTTATTGCTGTTGGTTATTGCTGCTGCTGGTTATTGCTGCTGCTGTTGGTTATTGCTGCTGCTGGTTATTGCTGTTGCTGTTGGTTATTGCTGTTGGTTATTGCTGCTGCTGGTTATTGCTGTTGCTGTTGGTTATTGCTGTTGGTTATTGCTGCTGCTGGTTATTGCTGCTGCTGTTGGTTATTGCTGCTGCTGCTGTTGGTTATTGCTGCTGCTGGTTATTGCTGCTGCCAATACATACACAACATGCTGCTGTGAGCAAGTAAGACATGCTGCTGCTGTACAATATAGCATACATGAATTACCCATAGCAGATCTATACAGGTGGAGCTGGGGAAGGTGGAGGGCTTCGGAAAGCGTGCTGCAACTGCTACAGCAAACACTGACCAGTATTTGAAGGTTGAGCAGCGAGCTAATCGGCTACTGATACAGCAGGAACCAATCAGCTGTGCCCTATAGAGAATGATGTGATTGCAAGCAGATTGAGTTAAGGACTTATCTGCCTGTGCCATCTAGTTTCATAACAGAACTTTGTATTTATCAAAGGTTTAGTAAATTAATACTTTTATTAAGCAAGGGTTCATTAAATTAATCAAAAGTGACTCTTCTAAATAAATGCTGTTCTTTTGAACATTTTATTCATCAACAAATTTTTAAATAATGTTATGTCTTCACTTTGAATCAGCTTTTATTTAGAGGTTTATATGGGGAAAACCTAAGGTTTTATCTGATCCTGACCATCAGTTGTTCATGAAAGCAAGCATAGTAACTAAATTAAGCATGTTTTTACCAAATTTTCAAAATAAATGTGTCTGTGAAGAATAGATTCTGTGCTGAAGGGAAGGCGTTTGAAAGCTTTGTGCCGTGACCCATTTCTCACATCGTGACAAATGCACTCCACACATCGAGAATATTACAGTGCGCAGAGAGGTGAAGTCATGCGAATCAAGCAAGAAGCAGTTTGTTTAAAAAAGGTGAAGCATATAAAAACTAAACAGTAACTTCAGCGAGTGCAGTAATGATGGAGTGGGACAGGCTGAAGCTTGCCTCCGTCTACCTTTGTTGAACTGTACTGGGGCTTGACAGGACGAGGAAGTTTGGAGAAGGATTGAGCAGAATGTTTAATGAAAGCAAGGAATCTGTTATTCCATGAACACTACGGAGGAGTGACCTCGTGTTAACGTGAAAGCCAGAGGAATGCAATTATCTGGCAATATTGAACGCACACCGGTTGTCCTTCCAAAATAAGACTGTGGATCTCATTTACTTTGTTTAGATGTGTGAATAATGAGATAACTTGTTCTCCAGGACAAAAGCTGTGGTAAATTCCCCGTTATGAAACTGTCAGAAAGGCCAAAGGTATAACAAAGCCATAATCACACCAGATGTCTGAAGTCGTGAAGGACCCTTCAGACAAGGGTGAATAAGTTTCCATCCAGAAGTTTCTTTTTCCATCTGCTTGCAGTGAAAACGATTGGAGTTTTAGCATGAAGTCACAGCTCTGGCATGCTTTTTTAATTGTTGCAGGGGTTAATTGTCTGCTGTCAAAAACACAGAATCATTTTTGTGTTTGAACAGGCCTGTTCTGACACGATTATTCTCGCGGCCTACGGTCTTTCAGTACGTGGGATGCGGTGTGCACGAGCAGCTCGAATGCAAATGCCTTGAGGACGTGAATCTGGGAGACGGATTGACTCAGCCTAAAAGCCGAAATATGCAACCGAATATTAATTATCAGTTGCCCAGCGTGACTCAAGTGACCCAGAGTATGCGAAGCGTCCCTGCTGAGCATAGTTTCAGAAGTTTGTGGTGAGATGAGAGGGAATCCATGAATTGCACGTGGCTCCCGGAGTGTCTGACCTCTGTTGCCCCACGGAAGCCGTTTCCATGGCAACCCCCCACTCACCCACAGTCCAGCCCGCTGCTGAATGTGAATTCCTGCAAGGTCAGAAGGAGAGAAACTCGTCCATGCACTTGGAGACACTGATAAAGGAAATTGTGTTGTTGTATACTATGTCCTTAACTGCTAATTATTTCACAATGTTCTTTGTTCTATCTAAACCCCCCCTAATTTATTATTGCATGTTCAATCATTAAAATTGATAGGATGTGCATTTAAAAATATAAAATGGCGCCATGCTTTAGTAAAGAGAACTGCTTTTGTCTGATGCCAGATTTGAACTTAAACGTATATTTAAGTTTGCTGAAGCAATATCTAAAAGGAGAAAATAGTTTGATTGTTCTTTAATGCATCACACTGAAGTGACATTCATATCACAATAAACAAGAATAATAACAACCCTTTAGATGCTAAATAATTATGCAGTTTTGTAGCCTCACCAATTAGCAGCCAAATGCTAATGCATGCATTTATTTGTTTTACACTCTGGTGTTTTCTTTTAGGAAAAGCATTAAATGGTCTATTAATTATTTTTTTGGAACTTTTGATTCTTCTTATTTATTTATTTATTTATTTATTTATTTTTTACCAATACAGATCCATTGAGTGAGAAAGAGAGAGCGACACGTTGTTGTGCATCTCTCCTCCCCCTTCCTCTCTCTCTCTCTCTCTCTCTCTCTCTCTCTCTGTCTCTCTGTCTGTGTCTCCTGCAGGACTGAAGATCATGAGCGCTCTACTCGACCGTGTTTCTCCTCCTGATCTCCGCGCGCACAGTCTCCGCAAGATCAAGAAATAAAACGCACACACACTCTCTCTCTCTCCCTCATATTCACAGCAGCTCCGTTTCCAGCGCCGGGAATAAAGCTTCATCCACGTCTGGACTCAAAGCCTCGCAGTTGTGCGCTTTTATTGAATTAGTCTCTCTCTGTGAAGGTTCAAGGTGTATAAAATGATGTTCATGTATGTTCTGATGCGCGCTGGCTTTGGATTATTCAGCGTCGCTCTGATCGCCTTTGTCCAGCGGCCAGCCGGCGCTTCTGCCAGCAGAAACCCGCAAGGTAAGTTTCCCTCTCGCCCTCCACATGATATGTACCTTTTGGCTGTGGAATTAGTCGGGGAAAAATAACTGTTTGATGATTTGTGCTTAGTAAGAACAACTTATGGGACACGGTTTTCCCCAAACACAGCGCTCAAGTAGACTTAAACAGGTATTTTGAACTGTTTATATACTGTGCAGGTGTGTTTATTATAACGCTCTTTTATGCCCGTGGAGAATTTCATGATGGATTCATTTGCTCCTTGACAGCAATAATGATCCATCAAACTGTAAAATATACTGTATATTTACTAGATGTTGAAGAAACCAGTCCTGTCCAGTCATGAGTCGCTTTTGTACATTTTTGCTCATTGCATAGGTATGCATCTTGCCTTTTTTTTTGTTCTGCATTTTTACTGAGTTAGCAGTTAGGGATGCTTAACTGGATAAAACTGTAGAACATCTGCAAAATGAAGCTAAACTGCCTCTAGATGTGTTTTTGAGTAAAGCAAACAGAGTCCAAAATCCAACAAAGTTATAATTATGAACAAAATCACTAAGGGTTTTCTTAACCTATGGGGTTTGTTGCAGTCAATTTAGCACCTGTAGAATGGGGTCATGCACCACTCAAACACCTCTAGAATTAAATGATCTAGTATTCAAATGATGCAGCCTATTTTCCACCGCAGGCTACTGATGATGTGGAGCCATGCATGTTATTAATATGGTATTTGTGAATTTTATTAGTTAATTTCTAACTGTTGCATTGAAAGCATCATGTGATGGCATAGAGATTCTGAAACAAATGACTTCAGATGTTCATAAAACTCAAATCCAGCCACACTTTTATTTCCCCCATCTGTTTAAATTAAAAATGTGAATGGATTGATATGGATTTTATTAGTTATGTATACGTTTTCGAACAGTGATGTATTATGTTGTTTTGTGAGCAGGTTAATGAATTAATGTCAACATTTGGCTGTAAAAACAGACTTTTAAAAATAAATGTTCTTTTTTTGGCATCCATGGAACCTTCATCCATGGAACTTTTCCATTGAGAAAAAAGAAAAAAAGGAAAAAAAAAGGTTCTTTATAGTGGAAAAAGATATTAAAATGTTCTTCACACTACACATTCTTACAAATAAAGGTTGCAAAAGAACCGTTTTCGGTTCCCCAAAGAACCTTTTAGTGATCAGATCTTAAAAGAACCATTTTTTTCGTAGTATGAAGAACATTTTAATAGTCTGAAGAACATTTTGCACTATAAAGAATATTTTTGTGCAATGGAAAGGTTCCTCTTAAAAAACAAAGGTTTTAATTAAGAGGGTTTGCGATATCATAGAAGAACCATTTTTGGTTCCCCAAAGAACCTTTCAGTTAACAGTTAAGAACCATTTTTTCTTATAAGAACATTTTAATAATCTAAAGAACCGTTTTCCACTATAAAGAACTTTTTGTGCATTGGAAGGATTCCATGGATGTTGAAGGTTCATCATGGAACCATCAGTCAGGGTTGCCAGGTTTTCACTACAAAACCCGCCCAATTGCTACTCAAAACTAGCCCAATCATGTTTCAGAGGAGGTCCCCTGGTAAAAATCACGTTCCATGGGGTAAAATCCGCATTTTGTGATGGGTTACCCTGGTAAAATTAGCATTCCAGAGGCGTTATTGGGGTCGCTTCAACCCGCGGACATGAAAAACATCCTGCAGCAACACTGTTAAAGTAGCCCAATTTGCAACACTGCCATCAATGCCAACAAAGTAGCTTTATTTTATTTTTGAAATGGTTCTTTTAAGAACTGTTCACTGAAAGGTTCTTTGGGAAACCAAAAATGGTGTTTCCATGGCATCGCTGTGAAAACTTAATTTTTGGAACCATTATTTTTAAGAGAGTAGAACCAAAACCAGCATCATATTGATGACAAAGTGGTGAAGAACAGCTCTGAAACTAAGCGATTTTTAGAACACTCTCAGAATAAAGACATCTCAATGTCACATTGAGGAGATCTAGATCCCAGCTGAGCACTCATTCACCTCCATTCCCCATCACTCACCGACATGCTCTCCGTACAAACAAACGTCAACAAATGGCGACTCCTGGGGCTCGATCCATGCCGACCACATGTTGCACAGTTCCATATGTGGCCAAGAGCTGGAAAACAGTCTCATGGAGGCCATTTAAAGGTATTTAGCACCATAAAGTCAAGTATTTGACATTCACCTGAGACCTGATCAGCCTTTGTGCGATGAAACCTCTGGGTATTTACCACGAGGACTGGAGGAATAGATGTTGCATTTAGTTTCATTTGGAGGTCCCAGCTAATGGACTGTTATGCAAGCGTGACGCAAAGATGTCAGCGGACGAACGTGTGCTTATGTGCATGTCTGGTATGTGTGCATTTACATTTGGTGATGCTCAAAAGGTTTCCTTTTCCTGTCGCGCTGACAGACCGTGTGGACGACAGAGAGAAAGAGAGGGAGGGAGCGGGCTGGGGGTTGTTGTGCATCTTGGGTGGTCTGCTTCCCATTGTGGGAAAACTCAATATTTACATTTTGTAATTAGAACTGCTTTCACTCTTTCATTTTCCACAACAAGAATTTACGCACATCTTACAGGGGAAGGTGGCAGCGTCGGGCCTAATGTCCTGCACCTGTTCATCACCGCTAGACGCTCAGGTCAGCGCTGCATGTGTGTTTGTGATGATGATGCCGAGAGAGAATCATGACGAAGGCTTAATGTGTGTTCGGCTTTTTTAGTTTTGTGCTCCAGATGTCATGGCAGAGCTGTTGAGTTTGGGATCTATATCTATCTATCTGGATCTATCTATCCACTTTGACTTGTCTCTCCTTTTTATTTATTGGTTCTTTTTTCTTTGTTCTTCTTCATTTCTTTCAGTTGTTAATTTACTGTTGCTCTTTTATTCTTTGTTTTCTTTTTAATTCATCTTTTCTTTTTTCCTCTTAATGTTGCTCTGACACCTATGGAAGCTTGTTTCTGCCACTAAATAAAAATTAAAAAAAGGTAATTGCAACTTTTTATCTCAGAATTCGCAATTGAGAGTTATAATGTCAGAATTGCATGTTATAAAGTCAAAATTACACTATAAAGTCTTTATAACTTGCAATTTTGACTTTATATCACACAATTCTGACTTTATAACGTTATAATGTCCAATTGTGAGGGAAAATATATATTTTTTCTCAGAATTGCGAGATAAAAAGTCGCAATTACCTTATTTTTTCTTTCATGGCGGAAACAAGCTTCCATAAACACCGGTTGATTCATTCAATCATTATTTTGGTAACACTTTATAATAAGGCTCCATTAGTTAAAGTTAGCTAATGCATTACATTTGTTACAGAATTTAACATTAGCTAATCAAATACAACCGTTCATTGTAAGTTCACATTAGGCCCATTAAATAACATTTATCAGATACAACTTTTGAAATGAATAATGCATTAGTAAAAGGTGAAGTCACATGAATTAAGATGGTTTATTCGTACTTTCTTTTTCATTCAGTCTGAATGTGAATGTTTTGAGCGTCAAATGCATCATATGAAACAGACAGTGAGTGATTAAAGCGTGCCGTTTGTCAGGTCAGTGTTTATTAAACGCATATGTACATCTCTGTCCTTCATCAACAAGATGATCATAGTTCATTGCAATAATCATAATTCAGAGTAAATGTAATAAGGAGGCTTTAAAACCCTTCAGTGTAGTAAATGGCTTAAAATCCTCATATTCTTGAGGTGCAGAAGGAGAGCGGCTCTGTTTTACTTTTTGCTGTCCACCACGTCTGAGTCTTTCTGGCTCGGAGCTGCTGGCTAACAGTGCCAAGGCAACCGGCGGTGAGGATGTGACATGCCGCAGCGGGATGTGTGTTGATGTAACCTCTAGTCCGTCTCCCCGTTCACCCCGAGGCAAAACCCCTGCCGGGCAGACCCTGCTGGACAACTCCAGTGTGGGAAATACACATTTCCCTTGAATAGCAGGAGCCCGAGAAGGAGGGGAGAGCAGGAGGCCTGCAGGGGAGGGGTGGCGTGACAGCGGTTTGGGGGTTTGTTTGCTTTGTGTTGCCTTTCACTCAATGAAGTTGGAGTATTCTTTTGTGAGTCTGGAGCAATGGCCTTGTCAGAGGCGGGGACAGATGATCTCTCAGCGCTTCAATTTTAAAGGATATGTGGGACAACCTTGTAAGAGAGAAGTAGTGAATGAGATCTCATTATATCTGTTGCTTCTAGACTGCCAGATTAAGTGGAGAAAATGTAGTTTTATGCTTCTCGGATGTTTCTCTTGAGGAAAAAGACCTCAAATGTCGATTTTTCAAAGAACATCCTAATGTCTCAAACTGTGATCAGATACCAACATCAAAAGTCATTTTAATGTTTCTCCTAGACTGCCATGAGATTGAATGGAGAAAATGGAGACCTTTGACCGAGTTTCATGATTCTCAGATGTTTCTCTTGAGGAAAAAGAGTCCATGTTTGTCTTCTTAAGGCTTTCAGAAGACATTTTAATGTCTCAAACTATGCTCAGATACTAAAATCTATCTATAATAATCAAAAGAATTTCAATGTGAACTTGGCAGTTGTTTCTCCTAGACTGCCATTAGATTGAATGGAAAAAATGGAGACTTTTGCCATAGATGTTTCTCTTGAAGAAAAGAGTCTATGTTTGTCTTTATTTTAATGTCTCAAACTGTTCTCAGACACCAAAATATGTAATCAAGAGAATTTCATTGTGAACTTCAAAGGTTTATAATCAAATTCTCCCCAAAACAAATGATCTGAACATGCATTTGGACAAAAAAAGTAATCTCTCAGTTGTTTCTCCTAGACTGTCATGAGGTTGAATGGAGAAAATGGAGACTTTTGATTGAGTTTCATGATTCCCAGATGTTTCTATTGTGTAAAGAGTCCATGTTTGTCTTCTAAGGTTTTCAAAGGACATTTTAATGTCTCAAACTGCTCAGATACTAAAATCTATAATAATCAAAAGAATTTCAATGTGACCTTGTCAGTTGTTTCTCCTAGACTGCCATGAGACTGAATGGAGAAAATAGAGATTTTTGCATGAAGTTTCATGCTTCTCAGATGTTTCTCTTGAGTTAAAAGAGTCCATGTTTGTCTCCTTAATGGTTTTAGAGGACATTTTAATCTAGAAGACCGAGGACATTTTAATCTAGAATCAAAAGTAATTTCAATATAAACTTCAAATGTTTATCATCAAATTCATCCCAAAACATATGAGTATGAATTTAGACAGGAAAAAAAAAAGCACTGAGATCTTGGTAATGTCTCAGTTGTTTCTCCTGAGAAATACGACCACAGTATTCTCATACACGCCTCCTCAAAAGTTTCACAGGAGTTTTTAATGTCTCAAATAATGCTCAGATTGGCTGAGACTTAAAAACTGTAATCAAAAGTAATTTCACTGTTATCTTCAAACATTTATCAACTTATCTAGGCATCAATTGTAAAGAGAAACCACTGAGATCTCTAATACCTCAGCTGTTTCTCGTAAACTGTAATGACAGTATTCACAGCAATTGGAAACGTTTTCTGCTTTTCAAATTTTCCTCCTGAGAAAAAGACTACAATCAGACATAAGAGATCTCAGTATTTATCATCAAATCCCTCTAAGATCTGAGCACTTATTAACATTTGTATCTATGCATCTTTACTTCTTTCTTCCAGGAGAAGCATCTCAGGCAAAGGTAATGCTTAAACAACTGTTCCAATGACAGAAATTCCCACTATGATATTTTCATGTATAGTTGTTTTATTGTGCAAATTTTATTGTGTTTATTTCGTGGATGTTTTTTGTGTAATGCATCTAGCCAGTCATTTTCCCCCTTGTTGTTTAAAGGTTTTAAAAGTCTGTGTTCTTATCTGTCTTTTTCACAAATGCCTCGCTTTCTCTCCATTTAACCCACAATCCAAAAAGACTCTCACCAGTTTTCTTCTTTTTTTCCTCTCAATATTCCATTTTTGTCACAAAGTGGAGTGTGCATTTTTGAGGCAGGAGTTAAAGCGTTTATAATTGGCCACATGGCGAAGGTTTACTGTCGAAGTGTACAAAACCCGAAAAGCACAGACTTTCTGCTACTATGAGAATTTTGTGAGGTTTTTACCGATTGAGGATGAAACAGCAATGAGCGCAATTGACAATGGAAAGCGACGAGCCTTACACTGTAAGTGGATCAGCTAATGTATTACTTTGCAGTGTTTTTATTGCCGAGGCTTTTTAGGTCAGGTAAAATCTGCAATCTTTGACCAAGCTTGTTTGTTCACTTAAATGGCTGCAATACACTGTGTTTTCTACCAACTGGCATCCCGGGGTGTTGACATACTATTGGGTAAATTGGCAGTGGGCGGGAGCACACAGACCAAAACAAAAACAGATATTCTGAAACAAAATGCACATTTCAAAGTAGAATAATTGGCTGTGGCTGTAGCGGAGAAACAAGTATATGAAATTATAATAATTTTATTTAGCATTTTTCCTAAATATCTGCAAACATATTATGATACTTTTATGCTTTAGTGCAGTCAAAACAACAACGACAACAACAAAAAAACAGCACCTTTAAGCAATGGAAAAACAAATGTTGTCATGACTTATTGATCATATTTTACTGTAAATGTATACTTTGAGATACACCATGGTACTAAATTACCACCATATTCATAACATGGTACTACCACTTTGTACTTCATAAATCTAACAAAACATTTCTCTATAAAATTGACTTTTAACGACAACTTATAAACCTTTAAAGACAAGGTTGTTAATCAATAGTATTTGCTTCTGTTGAAGCTGTCAGCTCGCATTATTTCAACTTATTCCTAAAATAATCGTGTTTAACAGCTGAATTCATGGTGAAAACTACATTACCCATGATGCTGTACACAAATTCCACCAATCAGAGACAAAACAAATGTGCCAAAAGATCTCTTTAGGCCTGCCCGCTCCCATGAAGCACTGCGAATGACATAATCGAGACTACACTTTCAAATTTCAAATGCAATAAACCTAAAATATGTTTATATAATGAACATTTTTAAATGTGTAGATTTATATTTCTCCATTTTTAATTCAATTATGCTGTTCCCAATGCTTCATGGAATTGTAGTTCTTTCCTTCACTAAAGCTGTTACATCTTGTACCTTTGTCTTTTTGTCCGATTTTCAAATATATTTTTGGTTTAAAATCAAGGTTTGTAATGTTATGATTCACTTCGTAGCTGGTTGGCTTGGTTCATGGCTTATAAGACCTTTTAAAATCCCTATGGGAGAAATAAATGGAAAAATACTTCCGGAACCAACGCCATGAAGAAAGGGGGAAATAAAGGTGCACAAAATATTCTCTCGAATATCTCCTAATATCGTACACAATCTTGCTTCTCAAGCATGTTTAGATATGTTTACTGAAAACTAGACAAGATAAGATGATGTATTGCAGTGTTTAGAGACTGTATCATGAAGAGTTAAGCGTATTTCTTAAAATGAAAGGCAGTTGGAATGCAACAGCTTTTCTCTCTAATATAATTGTTGGTGACAGGCAGTCACAGGCATCGTTAGGAGACAGAAGGAAAGCAAACATGCTTCAGCTAATTAGCGGGTTGTGCTGGAGGTATATACATAGCCTGTGCGCGCTTTACGCTCTAACGTACAATTACTAAGCCAGAAGTGACACTGCTGGGTTTGGATCATTAAGAGTTTACACTGATGGTGCGGTCAGCTTCAGAGGAAGTGTGGAGACCACATCTGTAGGTGTTAGCGAGAGCGCGTGAATGCCTTCCTAGTTAAACGTGTGAATGTCACATGAGGAGGGAGGAAATGCATCTTAATTGAAGTCTTTTATGGTGAAAACAGGGTTGGATTAATGCATTAAACGACGGCGTTTTGTGTTTTTAACACCGTGCGTTTTTAGGAGTTCCGTTTAGGATTAGTAGAAAATGAATATAGGAATTATACCCAGCTAACATAAATACTGTATGTTCCAAGAATGTTATAAAACGTTAATTCGGAATGTTCAGTGACCGTTTTAAACGTTCTAAAATCTTTCTTTTTTGTTATGCGAATGTTAATGGAACATTCCATTTTATCGTTTTGCAAACATCATAGGAATGTTTCAGAATGTTCAGGGAACATTCAAAAGTAACAGTATAACATTTAACCCTCTACTGTTGTGCAACGTTGTGCGACAATGGTACAGAGTCATAGAGAAAATTATCATCAAAATCAATTAAAAAAAAAAAATAATACAAATTCAAGAAATCATTAAGTAAAAAGGGAAAAACACTTGAAAGTCATTGATATATTGAATTTGATACATGCATAGGTCTGTATCATGTAGTGTGCTATGCCATATAATGTACTTCATGTGATAAGATTTCACTCCATACGAAACTTCAAAAAGCACTTCTTCTCTGCTGTGACATAGTGGTGTATGTTACAATTTTTGCACATCACTTTGGGTGTTCCTGCACACCCAGGAACCCTGCATCTTCCCTTCTTATAATACATTGTGGCCAATGAGAGGTACTGTCTAAAACCTCCTCGAAAAGTACCCCTTATCGCACAACGTTGCCCTGAGGCAACGAAAAGAAAAACTGAATTTCTGAACATGCAAAATAAAAACTTCCTAAAACCTGACAAAAGGCTTCTCTACACCTTCATACGCGCACACATATTTTTATGTACAGTTCATGTCGTTTTAAATAAGATTACCAAAGCAAATAATATTGCCTTCTTCTCACACCATGTGCTCCTGTGACCATGTGTCAGAACAGGACGTCCCACCTCTTAATGGTGCTTGATATTGACTCCAACACCTTACTGGACTGTTATTTGGTACTTTCTCGACCTTTCTAATTGGTTGTAATCATTTAAAGAAAAATTTACTAAACATAGGGCTTAAGAAAACTTTCCGTTGCCTGAGGGCAATGCTGTGCTGTAGAGGGTTAAAAAACATTAGATGAACGTCCAACGTTTCAGTAATAAATGTTCCACGAAGGATGTATTTTTGTGCTAATATTTTGAGAGCATTATTAATGACTAGATCAAACAAAGAACGTTCTGTTAATGCTACTAGAGGAACGTTTGTTCTTAACTTTGAGAGAACCTTGCCAGAACGCTCCAAAGTTCTGAGAACGAATTCCCTGTTAGCTGGGTAGTCTTGAACCGTATAATATTCTGAATGTTTTTAACAAAACTCGTCAGTGTTGCACCTCATGCTTTCCTGAATCTTCACATGCATGTGTAAAATCCAGAGTGTCTTAGACAGGCGTCTATTTTAAGCGTCTCAGTGGCATGAGAGCAGTTAACATGAGCCTATGGTAAAGGCCCCATAAAAATACAGGAAAAAGAACTATGTATTTATGCTAAATATTTTACACTTTTACAAATGTGCAATTTCAGTTGAAATGGCTTAATAAAGAAAAGCTCAGATGCTTGCATCTCTTATTTTAGGTAAATTAAAGATTCCCTTTAGTGTTTTGATGTTTAATGATGTAATGTTTCACTAGTAAATGATGCTTTTTTGCTTGAAAATGAGATCATAGAGACTAAATGCTATAATAGTTTCATGACCAGTTAAAAGTAGCACCACTAAACTTTCTCCAGTCATTATCAGGTGTGGCAGAAAGTTAATTCTGGACCCTTCCTGTAAGCGTTTCATGAGTAAGAGGCTTCACGTCTGCCAAAACAGATGGCAGGGAGGGAGACATTCGAGAAACCTGATGTTGAGATCATCTGGCCACAGCTGCTTCAATGAAGTGAGAGAACAAACTGAAGGAGATGGAGCTCTCCTCACCCTACAGGAATATAGAGATATGTATATAGAGAGATGTCCTTTGAGCTTCACTTTTTTGATATGATATTCACATTTTCATCTTTGAAATGTCTGAAAGCATACATGAGGTCACCGTTCACATTCTGCTAAAGTTGTTCTCTATATTGAGGATGAAATCAGGCAATATGGAGCCTTTGATGAGGCTCACCGTGTCAAGCTCCATATTGCCTGATTTCTGTCTATCTATCTATCTATCTATCTATCTATCTATCTACAAACCCGATTCCAAAAAAGTTGGGACACTTTACAAATTGTGAATAAAATCAGAATGCAATGATGTGGAAGTTTCAAATGTCAATATTTTATTCAGAATACAACATAGATGACATATCAAATGTTTAAACTGAGAAAATGTATCATTTTAAGGGAAAAATAAGTTGATTTTAAATTTCATGGCATCAACACATCTCAAAAAAGTTGGGACAAGGCCATGTTTACCACTGTGTGGCATCCCCGCTTCTTTTTATAACAGTCTGCAAACGTCTGGGGACTGAGGAGACAAGTTGCTCAAGTTTAGGAATAGGAATGTTGTCCCATTCTTGTCTAATACAGGCTTCTAGTTGCTCAGCTGTCTTAGGTCTTCTTTGTCGCATCTTCCTCTTTATGATGCGCCAAATGTTTTCTATGGGTGAAAGATCTGGACTGCAGGCTGGCCATTTCAGTACCCGGATCCTCCTTCTACGCAGCCATGATGTTGTAATTGATGCAGTATGTGGTCTGGCATTGTCATGTTGGAAAATGCAAGGACTTTCCTGAAAGAGACGACGTCTGGATGGGAGCATATGTTGTTCTAGAACTTGGATATACCTTTCAGCATTGATGGTGCCTTTCCAGATGTGTAAGCTGCCCATGCCACACGCAACCCCATACCATCAGAGATGCAGGCTTCTGAACTGAGCGCTGATAACAACTTGGGTTGTCCTTGTCCTCTTTAGTCCGGATGACATGGCGTCCCAGTTTTCCAAAAAGAACTTCAAATTTTGATTCGTCTGACCACAGAACAGTTTTCCACTTTGCCACAGTCCATTTTAAATGAGCCTTGGCCCAGAGAAAACGTCTGCACTTCTGGATCATGTTTAGATATGACTTCTTTTTTGACCTATAGAGTTTTAGCCGGAAACGGTGAATGGCACGGTGGATTGTGTTCACAGACAATGTTTTCTGGAAGTATTCCTGAGCCCATGTTGTGATTTCCATTACAGTAGCATTCCTGTATGTGATGCAGTGCCGTCTAAGGGCCCGAAGATCACGGGCATCCGGTATGGTCTTGACCCTTACGGATGATATTATGCACTGTAGATGATGATAACTTCAAACTCTTTGCAATTTTTCTCTGAAAAACTCCTTTCTGATATTGCTACACTATTTTTCGCCGCAGCATTGGGGGAATTGGTGATCCTCTGCCCATCTTGAATTCTGAGAGACACTGCCACTCTGAGAGGCTCTTTTTATACCCAATCATGTTGCCGATTGACCTAATAAGTTGCAAATTGGTCCTCCAGCTGTTCCTTATATGTACATTTAACTTTTCCGGCCTCTTATTGCTACCTGTCCCAACTTTTTTGGAATGTGTAGCTCTCATGAAATCCAAAATGAGCCAATATTTGGCATGACATTTCAAAATGTCTCACATTCAACAATTGATATGTTATCTATATTCTATTGTGAATAAAATATAAGTTTATGAGATTTGTAAATTATTGCATTCCTTTTTTATTCACAATTTGAACAGTGTCCCAACTTTTTTTTTGGATTTTTTTTTTTTGAGTACATATTGTGTAAAATAAGTCATTTGTCATCATTAAATTAGCAATTTTTTTATATTTATTTAAATGCACTGTTAATTTAGAAGGCTGTCGGTAGTAGAACTGATGCTATCGACACTATGACCACTTTAGTTTTTTTTGCAGTGTTGATCAACCTCTTAAAACATAAAATATCATCTAAAAATATCCAAGTATTGGAAGCCAGTATCCACAGTATGCATAATATATGCAGATACACAGTGCAAAGTAGCAGGCAGTAGAAGTGTTGAAAGAATGAGTTTGTTTTGATTGTCAAATCTTTAAGCCGTGAACAGAATTAAGAAGGAGACTTTCGGTCCTCGCTCACCTTGTCTGAACATCCCAGCCTGACTGGCTTCATTTAGCAGTGTACATAAACTCTCAGCCGGAACTAGTCACAATCCTGAACGGATTTAACTGAAAGTGGATAAGAAATCCAGCCTCATTCTCTTTAATTAGGCTTTTCTTGCCTGCCACGGATGGCCGTGTCCTCAGACGAGCCGTCAGAGCCGTGCTGGAATCTGAATTGGTTGTCCGTCAGCGGCCCTGCAGGTACCGGCACTGTTTGTACAGAGGTGTTTGTGATAATCCCACTCCTGTTAAGAAAACACAAGCAGGGCTGCCGGAGCAAAGCGCAGGCTTATTCACAGTGATGTCAGGCACCGAGTGGGATTATACGGCTGGAATGTCAGACATGAGGAGAATCTATATTTAACAAGAATTTTATATATATATATTCCTGTAGAGCCTTTTTGTTATTCCTCAAACGTCAACATTTGTAGAAGCAGCCGCACAATGGCTTGTTGTATTCATTTTAATTCTGTTGTAGGTCTGCAACACATTGTTCCCGCTCAAGGGAATTAATTCTTTTCATGAGGCTTCCTTCCATTTGTTGTGGCGCATTTATCGATATCAGGACTCAGACGCCGAGGGCTGAGCAGCCGCAATGTCAGTATAAAAACCCTCTGACTCACATTTTCCTTCATGACATCAAATTAATGCCGTCTTGATTCCCGAGAACATGCAAACCACGCACATGTATAGGACAAATGTCTTGCATTAACCTCGATGTGATTGTGAGCACTCTTTTGTATTATTTATAACTAATAGTGGCTGGTTGTTAGCAGTTGAACACTATGCACCAAATGAATGAATAAGGTCAGCTGAGTTGTCAATCATCTAGATGGTAAGAAATACTATAATCTTTCTTATTCTATCTTAAAGGTGCCATCGAACATTTTTTCACAAGATGTAATATAAGTCTAAGGTGTCCCCTGAATGTGTCTGTGAAGTTTCAGCTCAAAATACCCAAAAGATTTTTTTAAATACATTTTTTTAACTGCCTATTTTGGGGCATAATTAGAAATGCGCCGATTCAGGCTGCGGCCCCTTTAAATCTCGTGCTCCCCTCCCCCTCCCGAGCTCTCTACTCTATCATTACAGAAACAAAGTTCACACAGCTAATATAACCCTCAAAATGGATCTTTACAAAGTGTTCGTCATGCATGCTGCATGCATACACCGGATTATGTGAGTATAGTATTTATTTGGATGTTTACATTTGATTCTGAATGAGTTTGATAGTGCTCCGTGGCTAACGGCTAACATTACACACTGTTGGAGAGATTTACAAAGAATGAAGTTGTGTTTATGAATTATACAGACTGCAAGTGTTTAATAATGAAAATAGCGACGGCTCTCGTCTCCCTGAATACAGTAATAAACGATGGTAACTTTAACCACATTTAACAGTACATTAGCAACATGCTAACGAAACATTTAGAAAGACAATTTACAAATATCACTAAAAATATCATGATATCATGGATCATGTAAGTTATTATTGCTCCATCTGCCATTTTTCACTATTGTCCTTGCTTGCTTACCTAGTCTGATGATTCAGCTGTGCACAGATCCAGACGTTAATACTGGCTGCCCTTGTCTAATGCCTTGAACATGGGCTGGCATATGCAAATATTGGGGGCGTACATATTAATGATCCCGACTGTTACGTAACAGTGTTATGTTGAGATTCGCCTGTTCTTCGGAGGTCTTTTAAACAAATGAGGTTTATATAAGAAGAAGGAAACAATGGTGTTTGAGACTCACTGTATGTCATTTCCATGTACTGAACTCTTGTTAACTATGCCGAGGTAAATTAAATTTTTAATTCTAGGGCACCTTTAAATTGAAACCACTGATAAGTGTTGTATAATATCTGCTGGTCAAACATTTTTCATCCATCCATTATTAAAAAATAATCCATACGGCTCCTGGGGGTTAATAATGGCCTTTTGAAGCATACTGTGCAAGTCGACCCGTGACACGATGTATGACGCAATATGTAGGAGTATCGTCAGCTTAGACGCCTCTCGCGGTTCAAACAGACATGGCTGGGCAACAAACTCCTCTTATATCAAAATCCTCCGATATTTCTCTTTAAAACTTCTTCTAATTTGTGACCGGTGTTTTGTTTTGCTCTATCTTCTGCACTTCTGCGTCCGTCACTACGTCATGCGTCGGGTCAGAGGTTACTCTTCCACTGCAAATCAATGTGTACAGCCATCTGCCGGAAGCTAGTTATTATAGTTAATAAAGTTTTAAATATGGATATTTTTCTTACAAAAACTCATCACCTCGATTCAGAAGGCCTTTATTAACCCACTGGAACCGTATGGATTATTTTTTTATCATGCATGGATGCATTTTTTTTTTTTTTTTTTTTTGGCTTCAAAATGTGGCCTCTCTTCACAACCATTATAAAGCTTGCAGGAGCAAGGATATTTTTATATATCTCTGATTTTGTTTGTCTGAAAGAAGATAGTCATATACACCTAGGATGGCTTGAGGGTGAGTAAATCAAGTGATCATTTTCATTTTTGGGTGAAATACCCCTTTCATTCTTTAAACTGTATAGAGTGCTGCAGGGATGGTGTATGATTGTAGGCCAACACCCAGAAATGAGTTGCATTTTAGCACTTCCAGTTCCATCATCCTGAAGTCAATTTTTTTTTAATTGGGTTTTTGGTTAAAAGCCTGAAATAATGTCTGTGATTAACAGACCAAAATATTTTGACGTTTTATTATATGACATAAATTACATTGTAATTTTTTGTTTGAAGCCATTTATGCTTCAAAACCGAGACTTTATGCTTTAAACAAGAAAAAAATGTCTGCCACTTACAAATTTTTTTTCTTGTTTTAAGAACATCAGTTTTTGTAATGAATATAGTTCCGTTGTCATCATACGAGTACTTTGTAGCAAAAGAAAATCTAAATTCAACTGTCAGATTATATATTTATGTACACTGTAAAAAAAAAATCCCAGTAAAATTTATGATAAAAAAACGGCAGCTGCGGTTGCCATAACTTTACCGTAAAAAATACAGTAGCAACGTAAAAAAAAAAAAAAATCTGTTAAATTTACGGTAAAATAACGTATTTCATTAACTGATATAATGTTAATTTCCCAACCTAATGAAGTACTAATATCTGTTTTGTACCTTTATAATACACTGACAGTCACCAAACACAGTGGTGATGAGAGTCACATGATTAATAAAGTTCATCACAAGCAGTTTTTCCACAAGCTGAGAAGGACAATACTAATATATAGAAGGTGCACACAGTGTCATTCACACACACACTAAACACCATCATGGTAACATGCATGAAATTTTAAAAATGCAATAAACATTAATTTTACAACATTAGATGTAACATAAAACCCTAATGTACATAACTGATTAGAAAAAAATGAGAAAAACTAAGAAGAAACAGAGTTATTTCAACGAAAATATATCAAATGTGAAGTGTCATGCAGGGAATTGTGGGAATGTCAATTTACGGTTTTTCACTGTACATTTTTACAATGAATTGTTATTTTTCACTACCAAAAACTGTGAATTTTACGGTATTTTACCGTAAAATTACATTAAATGTACGGTTAGATCTATTACAGTTATTCACCGTATATAGTATGTAAACTTAGTGTAAACCAATTAACAGTTTTTCACCGCAGCATTTTTACAGTCTTTTACTGTTAAAATCACGGCCCTCCAAAAGTTTGAAAACGCCCTAGAAAAGTGGGGTTTTGGACAATATTGGCATGAATTCTTTTTAATTTGTGATAATTTTGCACTGATAAGGGACAACACGAACTACGAAAACATATTGCATTACATAAACAGTTTATACATAGAAAAAACTTAAATTTTCGATTCATCAAAATATCTACCATTAGCAGCTATCTGACCTAAACTGGGTTCTGATTGGTTCATTGTATTCTAAACTTAATTGGCAATCGAATGTTGAAGCTATTAAGGTGTGCTGACCCAATCATCTTTTACAAACCTGGGCCAAGTTTAAACCAGTAACCAGCATCACAGCTGGCAAAGGGGCATGTATAACATGTATATAATGCCATTATTATGTAATCAAAATGAAAATGATTATTGCTGGTCTTCAATGATAATGTCAAGTTACTGTAATGTATTTGCACCAAAAAATGAGAAGGATTTATGCTAACACACTTTGCCAGGGGTGTTTCCAAACTTTTGGAGGGCAGAGTATCTTGACACTATACTATTATATAATTATCTTAGCTTGCATTTCCAAGAACTGTGTTGAATCTTTTGCAAAGGTGGTACATCTAAAGTTAAAATATTCATCTACAATGCTCCACAAGCTCAATATTTCCTCATCTTCCTGTCTTTTTCACCTCATTTGTACTGTAAGCATCAGTGAATACACACAAGCACAGAGTCCGGATTCTCCCTGCTGACCTCTCCAAAAGCACATTTATTTATTGCGTCGTAATATAAACAGCATGCCTCAGATTACGTCCGCAGTGTTACTCTTCTGGGATTCAAAAGTCTTTTGAGCGTTGCCTTTTTTTTCTTTTTTTTTAGTCCAGATGGAGCTGAAACATGAGACTTTTGGATTTTAGGAAACTGATGGCCTGTTGATGGTGCAAAGCATTCTGGGAAGGCACTGGGTGGCATATTGATGCCGAGGTGATGGTCAGTGTTTAAAGTAGTTTATAGAAGCTCACGGCTAGTTTAGCTCAAATGATTCAGTACTGTGAACGATGTGGTGAGTATCCGATGCTAATACAATGGCGCTATTTAAACACCATATTTAAATCATAATCAAAGGTATTTAAACAGTACTTTGTATTACCATGATGCTTGTTCAAAAACCATCATATTGCATTGGTCCAAAAATGTAACCTTTTTTGTTAGTGGATCTCTAGAGAGGTACGGTTGATTTAACTAGTTTTCATGAAAACTGACTACATCCTTGTCCATGGAAATAGAATAGCTTAATTTTGATTGTTTACATTATATAGTTGTTCACTTACATTGAACAACTATAGTTGTTCAATTACATTTTAGGCAGTTTTTATATCAAATTTTATTGATGCAATTATATTTTTACTCCAATTCATTGTTGAAATAGAAACATTTAATAATAATAAAAAAAATTCTAAATAGACTCATTCAGACATATCATAAATTTGACATGTATTTATCAAAATGCTCCTCTCTAGAGCTCATTTTTTTCTAGCTAACAATTGAGTTTATGGTCATTGAATAGATTTTCTGTGGTAAACGTAACGTTACGTGGCATACGCCTGTTATTAATGGAAGGCGAGTTTTGGCCCCATCTGCCTTCCATAATTGTTTACGTGCTGTTTTACTGACGTCTTTCCGCGGTTGAAACGTAGCTACTGATTGAGCGATTACAAGAGACATCAGACATTTTGGTAAGTTGTACTGTGTCTTTCAACATACCTTTTGATGCTCATTCATGTTTATTTCGTGGTCTATTTGTAGCCGAAGTCATTGCATTTCACATCACATGCGCAGTCACATCACATTAAAGAGTGCCAAAAGGGTATTTATTGTTTGAATTTCATAATTAAAATGGACAGAATTTGATAGGAGTTTGTTTTATATGAAAACTAACAAAACACAAAACTTATTGCAATTTATTGGATGGGAGGTGCACTGCAAATAATGTTTAATGAAGTTTTGACGAAAAAAAAAAAGCTTGATTCTTGGGAATGAAGATTGATTAAAATTGATTAATCCATATTGTCAACCCAGCTCTTATTTGAATCTCTGGATAAAACATGGATGTTTTTGCATATTCTGCATCAGACTTTTATTATTTATGGGCTTATAAAGAATGGACAGAAAGCGATGCCTTTGAATTTGACATGGGATAATCATTTAAAACCACTACATATTGACCAAATTATGCACAATGTCTTATTTATTCATCAGTGTTGTTAGGGTAATTCAGATGGAGAACACAAAATGGCACAATGCAGACAATGTTGTTGTAGGACAGCAAGATGGATGTGTGTTTGTGTGTGTATCTGAGCGAGTGTGTGTTTGTGTGAGTCTGTTTACAGACTGCATGTGTTTACATTCCGGGGAGCCGGTCCAAGCTTCAGAGACTGCTGTAAATGAATGAAAGGAAATGCTTTATTCTGCTCGGTAATGGAAAAACACTCCACGGATTCGGCTGTAGTGAAAATGAAGCTCCGTCTGCCAGCTCGCACCAAGATGGCACGATGTTCCCCGACGCCATAAGAGGAGACCCTGGGAAAGGCCGGGAAACTCTAATGCACCTGTGTTCCAAATCCTAGTGTCCCGACTCCATAGGCAGCGTTTTAAAGGCATCATAGGTGTCAAAGGCTTTAAAGGTAGGCCTTGTAAGTATGCTGCCACCTAAGAGACATTATTTTACCCAAATTGTAGGGCAGCATTGCAGGTTTCCTTTGTGGAGATGAGCTCATTAGAGTACTACAATTGTAGCTTAGACACATTAAACAAAAAAGTAGTTTTATTTAAGTGACTATTTTACCATACAGTGGTGGTCAGAATTATTGGCACCCTTGGTAAATATGATCAAAGATGACTGTTAAAATAAATCTGCATTGTTTATCCTTTTGATCTTTAATTCATAAAATTAGCAAAAGTCTAACCTTTCGTTGAAGAAAAGGAATTGAAAGTGGGGGGAAAGTCACATTATGAAATAAATGTTTATCTACAAAACACGTTGGCCACAATTATTGGCTCCCTTTTATTCAATAATTTTTGCAACCTCCTTTTGTTGCCAAGAAAACAGCTCTCGCTCTTCTATAATGCCTGATGAGTTTGAAGAACACCTGACAAGAGATCAGAGACCATTCCTTCATACAGAATCTCTCCAGATCCTTCAGATTCCCAGCTCCATGTTGGTGCTTCTTCTCATCAGTTCACTCCACTCATTTTCTTTAGGGTTCAGGTCAGGGGACTGGGATGGCCATGGCAGAAGCTTCATTTTGTGCTCAGTGACACATTTTTGTGTTGGTTTTGATGTTTGTTTTGGCTCATTGTCCTGATGGAAGATCCAATCACGGCCCATTATTGGATTTCTAGCAGAAGCGGTCAGGTTTTGAATTTTTATCTGTTGGTATTTGATCAAATCCATGATACCATGTATCTGAACAAGATGTCCAGGACCTCCAGCAGAAAAATAGGCCCACAACAATAAAGATCCAGCAGTATATTTAACTGTGGGCATGGGGTACTTTTTATCCATGTGTGCACCAAACCCATCTGGTGGGTTTGCTGCCAAAAAGCTCTTTTTTTAGTTTCATCTGACCATAGAAGCCAGTCCCTTTTGAAGTTCCAGTCTTGACTGACAACTGAATATGCTGGAGATTGTTTCTGGATAAGAGCAGAGGATTTTTCTTGAAACCCTCCTGAACATCTTGTGGGGATGTAGGTGCTGTTTGATCTTTTTTTTTTTAGGCTTTCTGAGACTCAAGACTCAACTAATCTCTGCAATTCTCCAACTGTGATCCTTGGAGAGTCTTTGGCCACTCAAACTTTCCTCCTCACCATGCATTACTGCGATTTAGACACATGTCCTCTTCCAGGCAGATTTGTAACATCTT
Organism: Megalobrama amblycephala; assembly: GCF_018812025.1. NCBI lineage: Eukaryota > Metazoa > Chordata > Actinopteri > Cypriniformes > Xenocyprididae > Megalobrama > Megalobrama amblycephala. The sequence goes on along the minus strand of NC_063067.1, from coordinate 6,148,036 downwards.
TAGTTGATTGGAACTTCTTAATTATTGCCCATTTATTGCCTTGACATTAAATTTTTGCTCACCAGCCACTGTGGCAAGTGGTTTCACAAAGTTACTAGCCATTCAGCATTGTCACTGGCAACAATTTTGACATTGATACCATGGGTGGGGAAAAACTGCCATGGCAATATTTTTAATATTATCTCAAAATTTGGCAGCAGGTATATTATGCTGCTGTCACTTTAAGACCCGACGCACAGATCCATTATACACATGTGTTTTCTTAACTGTTTACATTCACTTAACTGACTGTGCTTACATGAATAAACATGCCAAGACTGGCATTATGACATTTATTTGTGTTTATTTGACTGTTTACGCACAATAAGCAGCGAAAAAGAACTCAATTTAGTACTGAGAGGCGGCTCTATGTGCGCACACTTTGGGTGTGAGCACAAAATCAGTTTGAACGTTGAAATTTAAGCCCTGTAACACCAACAATATTCATCTGGAACAAGCCCTGCATGAACCAAACATTGATTATGAATATATAACTTGCATTTCATTTGCGTTCTCTTTCACCATGTGAGAATATCTGTAGGAGTGCATAAGCATTTTTTTTTTGTGTGTGCGTGTACAATTTAAGTGAACTCAATTAAGAACTGAAAACTTAAATAATTTTGTTTATCTAATGAGTAGCAATCAGTCTTGAGTTTAAAATTTCTGATGTTTTGCTTTTAGCAATTGAAGAACCTCGTTCTTTCATCTACGTTTTTTTTTTAAAGCCTACTACATGATATTGGAATTATTTGACTCTTAAAACTAGAGGCTAACAAATTACATATATTAAATCCAACAGTTGCAATGACATGCTCATTCACATATTTGATGATTTAGATGCACATCTTTTTAAACGAAGCTCCTGGTTTTGTTGTGCATGACCGAATCAATTCCTGATGCAAAAAAAAAAAAAAAATTAAGTGCAGACTATTTTTCTTATTGCATATTATTCTTCACTCTGAAGTATGTCAGATATGGATGTAAAATAGTTTGCGAGCAGCGTTTCATGTGTGCCTCGATTCATACTCTGTTCTGTGATAATTATCGCTCTGTGATCTGCTCACTTTGTCTGGATGCTGTACTTCACCTCTGACGGAAACATCCTCTGGCTTTTTCAGGCGTGGACTCTTTTCATGTCTGGATTTTGGCATTGCTCGTCGTTGTCTGTCGGATGTGCCTCGAGGGCCGCGAGATTACGATCAGTGATTTTGTCAAAGATAGCGTTCTTCTAACACTTGGAGATTGTCAAAAGAAAGTCTTTTGTTGCCTGAGCATGCATTAAACATCAAAGTTATGATGAAGTGATACTGTCAGTTTATATTGTTAGTATGATGCCATGGCTTATGAATGAACTGAAGAGACCAACACTGGAATGGTGTGTTTGTTCTAGAACAATGACATGCAACTTTACATTATTAAAAAAATATAGACATTTTCATTTAAATCGCTATTTTTTATTTGTGCATCTAAGACTTTTATGCATAACCTGAATGCATCTGCAATGTGGGATGCAAACTATGCAAAATGTAAAAGTGACTAATATTTGTGTGTTCTATATATTCAATATTGTTTTTTATTTTAGCAACGTTAATGTCAAATTCCATTGGAATCAATTGTTAGGTCAGTTTGGATGCTGCTTTAGAAAGCAGCTGCCCGTATAGAAAGTATTTAAATATGATAAATGAATGAATCTAATACAAATTAATCCCTGAGTAAATAATGAGATTGATTATATTAGCCTACATTCATTAGACATTGTGTATTTGTGGTATGCAAAAAAAAGGATATTTGATTTGAATTGCTGGTGCGTATTTATATTGCTAACTTCCATTCTATATGCAATTTTAATATAGATTTATGCATCTAAGACTTTAATGCATATCCTAAATGCTTATGCAATGATATTAACTATGGTGATAAATATGAATCAAAATATGGCCTTATATGACGCCCTCAGTGCTTCAGCTTAAACTCAAAGAGAGGTTAATTTGCTGGAAAAACTAGATGGCTGTTGAATGGCCTTAAAAGTCAAAGAACAACTGTTATAGAACAAGATATCACCTTGATTAACCTGCTGATTTCAGCTGTCCTTGAAGCAATTGAAGTTACTTTCAAGAAAAAATTGTTCACGTCAGCAGCTCAACAATTTGTGAGCTGTAAGTATGCATTGAATCCGTTCTTTAAAGCCCACTTAGATGATCATTTTTGAGACCCTCGCAACTGATGTTCTCTTTAGATCGAAAACTTGACTTCTTAAAGACACCCTGAAGTCGAAATTGTTCTTAAATTGGTGTGTTAGCTTTGAGGCCATCTATATTTCAAAACACCGGCTCAGTATTGGCCGACGCTGTTCATGTGAACAGCACGACACGTGTGTGATGCTGATGCAAGAGCCGGCCAATTCTAAGCCGGCGTTCTGACGTAGAACACGGAAACGGTGAACGGAAACAGCGTAGGAGAATGACACGGAAGAGAAGATATTGTTGAATAAAGTTGTTTTTTTGTTTTGTTTTTGCACATAAAAAGTATTCTCATCGCTTCATAACATTAAAAACTAATAATAAAAACTAAAAATGATAAAGCACAACAAATAACAAAAACTTTCAAATTAAAATGGAAAAAAACAACAATTCAAAATAATAATGGTTGTAAACATGTAAAATCTATATAAAAACAATCTGTAACACCTTACAGAAAGCCCTTATATGTAATGCATTATAAAAGTATTTTTAATGCTTTAATTATGCCTTGTAATGCATTAAATGGTCTTGTTATGAATAATTGTAACCACAGTTATATGTATTATAATACTTATGTATTCATTGAACACTTCTTTAGAAAGTATAATGCATTAAAACACATGACAAACAACCAATTTCAGATGCAACAAGGAATCTGCAAATATTATAATGCATTTTAACTTTGGTTGCAATAATTTATTAAAAAGATTATAACATGCATTATGAATACCTTTATAATGCATTATACATAAAGGCTTTAAGTAAAGTGTTACCCAACAATCATTACATAATAGCAGATGTTTCAGCAGTAAGCAGTTGCATGAAATACAAGCTTTTAAGGAAATTCTGTTCTCTCGGATCAGCTGTTTGGGGCATCCAAGACCAAGTCCTGTCTACTTGAATGGGGGAAATCCTGAAATCTCAAAAACTGACTTATTCCGCCATACTGCGCTTTGCACTTTCTCCCATTCATAAGGAATATGAGTGCACCGTCTTTCTATATATGAAGATATGTCCTGCCCAAATTCCTTATTTAAATAATACATTCATAGGGTCTTTTACAGTTAAATGTTCTTGGAGTTTGGCTGGATGTCACTTAACAAGTTGAGCTCAGTTTGGAACAGTCTGAGTTATTTTAAACCGGGCCAATGGCACTGGGTGCAGATTTTACGATCTGGTGAAAAGACGACAACCTTTACCAGATCCTCTGCCAGCCCTGAACCTCCACCCCGACCGGCTCGTCTGGTAATTCGTCTGTTTCGTCTGCATTTATTCTGACAAAGAAAACCTTGATCACGACCCGTACTGGAGCTTTCCCTGTCTGTAATTAAAAGTTATGAACTGCCATATCAGCATCACATCATTTGCGTTTTGCATGCACTGCAGAATTTTCTCTGTGTAATTTCAATCATTTTTAATACAACAGCAATATTTTAAATGCTAGCAGTTGTCTATTTAGTCTGTCTAGACTAGTTTTAGATGACTAAAGAAAATGTGTGGGTTTCATATTTTGAGTTAACTGTATTGACCCTCCGTTGGGCGCCAACTTTTTGGGTTAGCGTTGCAAACTCAGACAAGCTTTACAGAACATCTCAAAGGAATGAACTAGATTTCTGTGACTTTTCAGTATAATGTGCTCATAAAGTGGTAAGATTTTATTATTACATGGGCAGGTATGAACTGTGACATTGCAAAGCATTTTTATCCCCCATTTTTCTTTACAATAAGGTTCCATTACTTAAATTTAGTAAAAAAAAATTTTATTTTTATCAACATACTGTAATGAATGTATTGCTCATTGTTAGTTAATGTTAGTTAATGTTAACTAATGAGAACTTATTGTAACGTGTCACCGAAATGTATATGCTAATGCATTACATGTTTAAAAACTGAGAAAATGTAGAATCACCTTCAATTGAAAAGAGAAAAATCTTATTTTAAAAGTGATTACAACATAGTTTTGTTCACAACGTGAACTTCAAGATTTATTTAATTTAAGATGAACTAGAAAAGATTGTCAGATGATGTTTCAAACAGTTGCCAAAGTACGATTTAAAGGGATCATTCACCCAAAAATGAAAAATCATTCCAAACCTGTACACGGTAAAAAAAAAATACTATATATTTCAAAGTTGTAAATAAAACAAAGATTATTGGAGTATATTTTACAAGAATATTTCAGACTTTCAACTTCAAAAATCCATGTTTAATTCAATGTGTATACTTAGCGTTTCTTTGTAATTTTTGGTGAAATTTACTAGCAATTTGTGAAAATTGTTTCAAAGTAAAACCTTCACCAAAATGTTTTTCTTCTTGAACATAAAAGTAGATATTTTGAAGAACATTGGGGTCCATTGACTTTCACTGTACTTATAAAAAAAGAATAGAAGAAAGAAAGTCATGTAGGTTTTGGAAGGAGATGACAGAATTGTTATTTTTGGGTGAACTATCCCTTTAAGACACGGCTTAAGCAACGGGTCAACTGCACTGCAATTTCGGCAGTTCATAAACTCTGAGCTTTAAATGACCATCGTTGTTGTTTGAAGACAGCCACATTCACTCAGCGCTTACAGTAACACGGCTTTTCCAGTGCGCTAAGGACGCCGGGCACAAATAGAAGCCGCCGATATTTCTTTTACGAGCTGTTCGGCGGACAAACAGTGAGTTCCTTCATTAGATGTAGGCGATTTGGGAAGAGACGGCGGGGGGAGGATGCTAAATTCTGCTCTAATGTTGACGTCTGCATTTCATCAACACCCTTTTTTCTTTCGTCCCGTCTGTGCGTCGCCTAATAGCCCATGAGATGAAGACTTTGTGCTGGCTTTGCATGTGACGGCCTGCCAGCCCGCACAACCAACACCTCTCTCTCTCACTCTCTTAGAAGCAATTAAACATCGCTCCGCCACATGCTAACGGATGTTTGGCCAGAAACGAGAGGTTGTCTCAGCGCTACTGTATCTGGCTTTCCACCAGCTAGTCGGATTGGCTGCCAAACTTGTGAGGGCAAAGTTAGATCCACTTGCTAAAATAATATTGATTTAGTTGGTGGAACTACCTGAGAGTGAGTGTAAAGTGGTTGGGGTGCTTTTGGATTTAGCTCTGGATAAATTTGGATCACTTAACTGAATGCATTACTGCATAAACTAGTACAGTATTACTGTCAGTTTATCAGGTGTTGTCGAACAGGTTCATTGGTTTTACTTACCCTCCATGGACAGCTTTTGATGCAGTTATTTTATTTTTAATTTTTTTTTTTTAATGTTGCCTTATTTAATTTAATTTAATTTTTTATTTTTAAATACTTTATATTTTATTTTTTATTTTATTAAATTTTATGTTGCATTTTAATATTTATTTTATTTTGTAATATTATATTTTATGTTGCTTTTTAATATCTTATTTTATTGGGTTATTTTATTTTACATTTTTTAATATTTTATTTTTTTAAATGTTTCTTTTATTTTTTATGTTGCTTTCTAATTTTATTTTATTTTTGTTTTTTTATTTTTTTAAGCTTTAGTTTTAGTAATTTTACTACAACTTGTTTTATTTCAGTTAGTCAGCAAAGCAACATTTGTTTTTCATATATATATATATATATATATATATATATATATATAATTTATTGCAGCTTTATTTATATTTATATATATATTTTTATTGCAGCTTTATTTTAATTAACTTTTTTATTTTAAATGTTTATTTTAAAAATAAAAAATACATTTTTATTTTATTTTATTTTAATTATATATATATATATATATATATATATATATATATATATATATATATATATATATATATATATTTTTTTTTTTTTTTTATTGCAGCTTTATTTTAATTAACATAAATGTGTGAATTGAATTTTTTCTTCTGTGTTCGACAACTACTGTTTATGCCATATAAACATATGAGAGAAATAGGCTGTGTCTGAAATCACATACTCTCGAGTAGGTACTTATTTTGAAAAAGTAATTAATTCATGACCGCTAAAAAAGTATGTTCTATATAGTATAAGTGTGTGTAGTATGAATGTAATTCGCATTTACTACTGTACATTCGCCATGTTGTCATTATCATATGACCGACCAGCATCAGTTGCGTCGCTTCACTGCCATACACAAATCCACTCCCGTGGCCTCATGGGATATTAAAGCGTCCATCATATGCACACTTCAGGATCTCACCGGAAGTAGTAGGTCTTCCTGGTACTTTTAGCCTACTCTTTTATGAGTACTCTAACTTCGGAAATACTTCTTTTGTCAATAAATGTTTTTTGCCTACTATATAGTAAGGAAGTATACAATTTCGGATGCAGCCATAGTACGAGTAGTATGCTATTTCGAATTAAGACACCATGTGTTCTTGAGGTGTCTTCAGCCAGTTATGTCATGACATCATGTTCCTGCCACTCTTAAGTGATTAGTCACATGGTATTTTCAACTCAGGTGAAAATACCATGTGACTTGTGAGAAAGCTAGCTGAGAAGCTGCCATTGAGATGAATGGGAATGCTAACGGTTAGCTCTCGGTTAGTACAAAGAAAGAAATGCAAGCCTCAAGCTCTTGAGTCGAATCCTCAGATGTGTTGCTAGTGGAAACAAAATCTCATAAACAGAGAGTTCAGTTACATAGACGATTACAGCAGCCGTGAATACTTTATTGAGGATTCTTAAAGGTTTATGTTTCTAGGTCAGCAGAGGAAAGTATTCATGAAGTCACTTTCATGGTAGCCAAAGTAATAAAAACATTTTATGATCTGGTAGAGCACATAAATCTCTCTGAAGTATGAGATAATGTGGATCTTCACAACATTTGACACATTTGGAAAAGTTTTGACTCGGTTTGGTTTTCTTCAACAAAATGAACAAAATATTTGTTCAAACATCTTTGTCATGAGTTCGAGCTCTTTGAACAAAAGATTCTGTCATCATTTACTCATTGTTGTGTTGTTTCATATCTGTATGACTTTCATTCTTCATTACAGCACAAAAGGAAAACTGTCAAGATTAAAAAAGGAGTCTCCTGAAATTGTGGAAGAGACCGGAATGCAACTAGGCCTTTGAGTCGGTGGACGATCATTAACAAATCACTCAGACGTGAACCAGATCAACTGATTCTTTTAAAATATCGAACTCAAAACAATTATTTTTTGTTGATGAATCTGACTTCTGATTCAGAAACTTCTCTTATTAACTCCTATGAACAATTCATACAGGTTTGGAACTTACACAAAGGTGAATAAATGAAGGCAGAATTTTCATTTTTTTTTTTTGTGAACTACCCCTTTAAAAATCTTTCAGCCCACATGTTTTCTTTATATCAATCAATGTAATCACTGTCTCGTTCTTAAATCTCAGCCTTGGTGTTGTTTCCAGTTTGAAACGCACAAAAGAAAGAACAAAACAGCTTGAAAAATAGTTTGGCGTCATGCATCTCTTAAAATATGCCTCCCTTCTCTACAAGAGTGCCGTGGAAGTTTCTCTAAACTCATAGACAGATTAACAGTGACATGTTTATTTTCTCTGTAAAACAGCATTTGGGTTTACAACCACTAGAGCACTTTGTGATTGATTTAGCAGTAATAAGGAGTCTGTTTCATCCATTTTATTACATGAAAAATTGTTTTTCTTCTGGGACCGAATGGAGACGCTGATTGATTTTGCCGTGCGAGCGTGATTGCGGCTAATTGGTCTCATTGGTTCTGCTGTGTGACAGTGATTGTGGGTAATGTATCTGATTGGCTCTGTTGAGTAAGTGTGATTGTGGTCAGTGAAACTGATCGATTATGATTGGCTAGAGTTTTCACTGGTGAACTCAAGGGGTCAGGGTTTGACTGGTTCAATTCGCTTTTGCTGGTAAATTTTGTAACTACACCATGCTGGACTAACTAGACCAAGCTAACCAGCCACACAATGACCATGATTTTATTAGTTCTGTTGTATTTGATTTGATTTTGACTAATTAATGTGATTGTCTATATTGTATTATGACTAATGAATCTGTGTTGTGTGGGGATTGGATTGTGGGTAATTGGTTTGCATGTGAAATAGGGTTGCAATTACGTAACTTGTCTTTGAAACCATTTTCCAGCCTCCCTCTACTTAACAAATGACTTTTCATTTTCCAGCTATTGGAGGGTTGAATTGGTCTGTACCTTAGTGTTAAAGCCTGTTTTTTTCATTTACTTAAGTGTAAAAAACTCATTGTTCTTTCACGCTGCGGTTAAATCGCCATTCCCCAATAAAAGAGCTTTTATTGTTATTCATTTTTTTCTATGAAACTAAGCATTACTGTTGAACTGCAAGCAGTTTTTGGTTTTCTCATGTTTTTTTTAATGTGCATTTTAAGATGCTTTGCTTTGGTGCCTGCTGGGTACATTTTATCTTTCAGTACGAATAGTTCAGCTAAAAATGAGAAGCAGTCCATTTGCACTCTTCCAAGCATGCAAGTCATACGATTGCTTTGTGTGATGAGCACTGAGCAGACTGAAATTTAAGACGTTATTCAGTGAAAACCTCCTGCAATGCGTATATGCATCAGTGTTGAAATGCAAAAAATGGTGTGTTGAAGCTCCATGCCATTTTTGATATCATTGATGCCAAATGGCATTGGTGTTGTTATCAAACTGAATTGGGGGAAAAAAAAAAAAAATTTGGTACTTTGAATAATGGCTTTCATTTCAGTCTGTTCCTCACACAAAGAACTTATATGTTTTACTGCCATCTAATGGCCTGGCAGCAGAATACAGCATTTTTAGTCGTTTTCGTGGATCCGTGTGAATGGTGATTCATTTTGACAATGGTGTCATTTGTATGCACAGAACTTCTCAGTATTAAGCATATAGTTGTCATGTAAACGTACCCTAAAAAAGACTTTGTGCATAAGTCATATAGACTTTTATTGTGTATTTTGTTCTTTTTTAAACTTGACAGACGTGGCCACTATGAGCTGTCGTTGTACTGTATGTAAAAAGCTGTGTGAGGATTCTTCTAAATTTCTCTATTTGTGTTGCATGGAAAATAGAAAGGCATAAAGAAAGACATGAGGTGAGTAAATGATCGTTGGTCATGGTCTTCAGGATTGAGCATTTGGACTAATGGGTTTCTGACTTTAAATGTTGTTGAATGCATGATTTTCCTTCTTTTCACTGGCCTCTGCATGAGATCTGATGAATAGTATGTTTTATAGTATTAGGGCTCTTTAAAAAAAGAGCCAATTTATTGTTGTTTTTTCGGCAGAAGACAGACACTTCAGTAATGAACAAGCACTCTGTGCTCTACTAAACCACTAAAAGCTTTGTACTGTAAACAGCATGTGAGTAATTCAATGACTAATGCCAGCATAAGGAAAATCCATTGCTTTCCGTCAGCATCAGCAAAGAGATTCTCGCATTTGTAATGATTTCTTTAGATCTGTGGATTCTAGAGTGAAAACTGTGGATGCGTTAGAGGTTTCAGCTTGATGAGATATCAGTACCAGAGGCGGCCTTTGCAATTCAGAGGCCCGTTTCAAAGAAACAGCCGGAACCTCCACCCCCCAGAGGAAAAAGACACTAATATTGTGCAATGCGACTGCAGTTACCTTATCTCTGTTATATTTACAAAGTTATATCTCATATTTTGCTCTTAATAGTCTATTTATAAACTCATTCTATCTCTTTAACCAGAACTATTGTTACAGTCACGATTGAAAACAAAAACAGTATTCAAACTCCATCCCTCAGTCCCTCAGCTAAAATGAAATAATGCTAAAACCGCCAATAGGTGGCGGCAAATCATTGTCTTAACGAGTTAGACATTGTATCATTGTCAAACATTTTTTTTAAATGACTGATTTATTCAGGGACAAAGCAGAAGTGAGTGAGTTGTCGAGTCATTCCTTATAACGATTTGTTCAAAAATGCTGATTCATTCAGTAATGAAACTGAAACTGTTCAGAGATGCGCAATGGCTCTTCTGATTGGAACTATTTTTGTTGGCAAAATAGAGGAAAAACAGACAATATTGTGTCTAAAATGTAAGTCACCTAATAGCCTGACTTATTGTTTATTGAATTGTTCTATAAAATCAATATCACATTTACAAATGTGCTGATATTCGGGAAAACAGCACTTTCGCTTGTGTGATAAAAATTATAAATATTAAAACAAGAACATTTACTGAGACTTTTTTGCACCATATCTTTTTAGAAGCATTTTTATTAATTTTGGTGGCATTTTTGCCGCAATCCCCCGTTAATTTCCGACCCTGATGTGTGTGCACTGCATGATGGCGGTGCTCTTTTTCAAGAGCAAGCTGAGGCCCCTTATTTTGCAAGGCCCTTTTCAAGTGAAACGGGTGAAACGGCAAAGACCATTACTGATTTGTACTAGTGTTGGCCAACAAGTGTTCAAATTAAACGGTTGTCATTTCTTACCAGCAGCTTCAAGGAGACTCTGTGGAAACTAGTTCAAGATTGTTGGACCTCTAACCCTGTAATAAGCAGTCTCCTGCTATGGGCATCTGTTTTCTAACAGCACTCACAGAAGACAAGAGCAATGAGACAGAACTGTGTTGTGATGGATTCCAGAAGGAGAAAGACAGATTTGACTGTTGAAACCATGTGAAATCACATTTTTTTTCCCCCAACCAATGCCAAACAGTCTTGTAGTTTAGTTTGATTTTGCACAATAAACCCTCATGTTCAATGCATACTTGCCAAAGAGCTGTTAGAATTTACGGCATAATTCAATTTATGACAGGGTGGTATGACTTGGGCCTGGAAGAAACCACCCATCCTTGAAACTGTGGAGTACCTTAGCTACTTCATAACTGCACCCTGGCAATCACCAAAACACCTTAGCTGCTGTACAGCAATATGCTGGCAACTACCCAAAACAACTTAGCAACTGTATAACAATATCCTGGCAACCACCCAGGACACTTTAGCAAACTGCATAGCAACATCCTTGCAACTACCCACAACACCCTAGCAACTCCCTGGAAACTCCCTGGCAACCTTTAGCTACTACATAGCAATGCACTGGCAACCACCCAAAAACACCATCATAACTGGGCTTAGCAACTGTCCTTGCAAAGTCTTTGCAACCAGCCAGAACACCCTAGCAACTCTATAGCAACTACTCAAAGCACCTTAGCAACTACTGTACATAGCAATGCACTGGCAACCACCCAAAAACACCGTCATAACTGGGCTTAGCAACTGTCCTTGCAAAGTCTTTGCAACCAGCCAGAACACCCTAGCAACTCCATAGCAACTACTCAAAACACCTTAGCAACTACTGTACATAGCAATGCACTGGAAACCACCCAAAACACCATAATAAATGCATAGCAACATCCTGGCAACTACCCAAGGAACCTTAGCAACTTCATAGCAACACCCTGGCAACAAAACAGCATAGAAACATCATTGGAACCACCTAAAACACCTCAGTAGCTGCTTAACATCACCCAGGGAACCACCTTAGCAACTTAGCAACTGCAAAGCAATGCCTTGACAACCACCTAAAACACTTTAGCAGCTGTACAGCAATATGCTGGCAACCACCCAAAACAACGTAGCAACTGTATAGCAACACCCTTGCAACCAAACAAAAGTGCTTAGCAAATGCATAGCAGCGCCCTGGCAACCAGTCAGAACACTTTAGCAAACTTCATAGCAGCGTGTTGGCAACCACCCAGAATACCTTAGCAACTCCATGGCAACCACTCAATGCACCTTAGCTACTACATAGCAATGCATAGGCTACCACACCAAAACACCATCGTAACTGGACTGAGCAACTGTCCTCGCAATGTCTTATCAACCAGCCAGAACAACTCCATAGCAACTCCCTGGCAACCACTCAAAGCACCTTAGCAGCTACTGTACATAGCAATGCACTGGCAACCAAACAAAACGCCATAGTAATTGCATAGCTACATCCTAGCAACCACCCAAAGCACCTTACCAACTGCATAGCAACACCCTGGATACAAAAACTGTATATAAATGCCCTTTAAACCACCTAAAACTAGCTGCATAACAACATCCAGGGAACCACCCAGAACACTTTAGCAACTGCACAGCAATGCCTTAACAACCACCCATAGCACCCTAGCATCATCCTATTGAATTTTTACATGAGCAGTAACACTCTTTTTGTTTGGAAAACATAAATATCTAGTTTTAACTTTGTCATGGATTGCAACAGCATGCCACGGTAGATTTATAATTAGGTTTGTATATATTCTGAAGAAAAAGAGTATTAAAAGACTGTCTTTTGTTAGGGTAACCATGACAATGTTATTGACCTTTGATGGGGACAGAATGTATTCTTGTTGTTATGGTTTAGTCAAAGCGATACGTAGCACCAACTCAACTGCAGGAAATGCCAGAGCGCTGGTGAAGTATCCTAGTGCGGGAAATGTTGGGTTTGGCTTTAGTCCCAGAGGTCACAGGAATATGAGATGCTGAAGGCCTTAGAATTACGTCCTAACTGGGAACAGCTCTGTTTTGTTCTCAGGTCTAGTTTGGAGATGCTGGTTTGTTGTCTCTCCACCTCTGACATGGTTCTTGGTGGAATTGTGAAATTAATTTGTTGTCACATTACTGTTCTTCCATGCTGGATCATCAAGTTTTCGCTTGAGTGTTTCTATGTACTTGCCTGAGGCAAAAACATTTGTCGTTTTTTCTCAAAATAGAGCGTGCCCAAGCTCTTCTAAGCTTCTTGATTTCCTTTTCTCTCTGCAGATGTGGACGAGTGTGTCGAGGACAAGGACAGCTGCAGTTTGGATGCCATCTGTCAGAACACTCTCAAGTCATACAAATGCATCTGCAAATCAGGATACAAAGGTGATGGAAAACGCTGTGAAGGTAAGAAACACTTGCCAAGAGATAAAGATACAAAAACATGCAGGACTTGTGAGGTCAGAATAACGAGACAAACACTTGATTCTGTATTTCGAGTAAAACTGTTAAAAATACAGTGCTGATGAAGTTGATGCAGCTTGCTTGTATCCCAGCTTAAAGGGATAGTTCACCCAAAAAGAATATAAGTAGTATTTTATTTTGATGGTCCCCCAACAGATATTCTACAAGTAACTTTGTAACTACATGTCATCCTACTAACCTAAACCCTAACCTAACAGTCTTCTAATACTCTACTGAGAGTTAGTTGACATGTAGTTATTTATAGTTAGTAGAAGGTCTAAAGTGGAGTATAGAAATAAAGTGTAACCAACTGAGATTGAGATTTAAAGCATGAGAAAACAATTTGCCTGTGGGGAAAGAAAAATAAACCTACCTCATATCTTAATGTCTTGTGCTTCTCAAATATATTTATCTTGTTTAAGGATAGTCAGATATTATTACTTGGAAACAAGACAAAATTACTCATAAGAAACTGTTGTTTTTGCTGTGTAGTCTATAATAAGATCACTCTGGTCGATTGTGCGTGTGTGCGTGCACGTGTCTGCGCGCGTGTGTGTTTGTGTGTTCAGACACTTCAAGGTCTAATTCTCCATGTCTCGTTTCTGCAGTTCCTTGGCTTCATTTTCAGACTTACCTGAGGGAAGGGAAATAGGTGTTCAAATGCAAGATTAAAAAGATGACAGATTTAATTCTTTACCCTTTGGACGTGAAATAGAGCATGAAATATCTTACGCGTTACCGATAATGACTCGGCCTGGTAATTACACAGAGATGTTTCCACCACCAAGAGCAGCTTGCGTTTCCAATTCACGTCAATGTGAGTTAACGGCGCTATATTGCTCGATGATGTAGCCATATCTTTGAAAATATTGTTTTCTTGTGGCCGTTTGCCTTGGGGGAAGTTTTTAAAGCTCAGTTGTATTTGGAGAGGTGTATGCTGCTTTTGGACACACTTGGCCAATGCGATCCTTTCTGGATACAAACATCCTAAGCCCAGGCAAAACACTGGAAAGTGAATGGGTTCGGTAATGTTTGTGCTGTGTTAAAACTGCGCTCCTGACTAAACTGGGATAAGGGCGTAAAACCATTGATATGGTGTGGAAACACAAATGTGTGCTGGGGAGATATGAACATCGTTGTTCAAATATACTCCTCCACGCGCTGAATTTCTGCACACACAAAAAGACAACCACCAGAACCGGATCCTAATCCTCTGAAAGCTATTGCAAAACTCTTGATAGCTATTTGCTACAAATAACTTGGGTTTGGAGTAAATAACAGTACTTAGCCTTGAGAAAGCAGCACTCGCTGGTTGAAAAGAACGGCACGGCTGGTCACACTTCTTCTCAACTAGCTTAACCAGTAAGATTTTTATGTCTTATTTAAATTTAAGCACAGTTTATATATCTACAAAACTAATATCGTGCTTTTTAAGCATAAAGCTTTAGATCAAAAGGTTTTTAAGATCTTGAGAAATAATTTGAGTCCAGCGCTATATCTATCTATCTATCTATCTATCATAGATATGTTTTTTTAACATGAAGTATATCATGTCACGCTGCAGGACGCTCCTGTCACTTTTTGAATCGTCATGTCAACTAAAAACCAGCTTTAACCTTAAAAATGTTGGTCTTTCAGGAGGCCTATCCATGCAGACAGTTCTAGATGGTTTTCAGGTTAATTTTGCATTGTTTAACCTATACTGTAAACTCCATCATTTGAGTCTTAATAGGCTATTTATTATTTTTCTTGGATAAAGAAAGAACATTTATTCCACATCTGCAATCATCTCAGCATGACACGGATGACCCGTAAACAATACAACTGTAATGAATAGTGCTTTTTTCTTCCACTTCTCAAAATTGCTCGTCCAGTAGATTGCTTGGCCTCACACAGAGACGCATTAGTGGATGTAAAATAGCTTGTAATTTGATGGAGTGAAGCTGGTGTTGCTGCTGTGCAAAACCGAAATAAAAATGTAAAGTGCAAAGACTTTGTACTGTGTTGGAGGTGGGATAAAAAGCATTCAGGAATAAAGAAAAATAAAGCGCTGTACTCCAGGCTGCGAGTGCCTCTCCATACTCACTGAGCCCCGACGACTACAAAGCAGAGCAGAGGAGTCTGGGTAATTAGTGCTCAATTGGGCGTCAAATGAGAGGGGATGGCCTGCGTCCCCCCACCACAGTCATCCACTTCTCTCTCTGGCTCTGAGATGTTTATTCAGCTGCTCTCGCCATCCAAACATAAGGCATAATTCACTATAATCACCACAGTTACCGGCACACAGAAGCTCATATTGACCAAAATAAATTAATTAGGAACAATTTAAAGGAGTTTGAGCAGACAGAGTTTAAAGGGGTCGTATTCTAAACATTATGGGCCCTATAATACACCCGGCGCAATGCGACGCAAGGCGCAGCGCGAGTGTGTTTGCTAGTTTGCGTCCGGCGCCGTTCGCGTTTTCCCGTTCAGCGCCACGTCCTTAAATTAGTAAATGCATTTGCGCCAGTTAGTGCGCCCATGGGCGTGCTGGTCTAAAAAAGAGGTGTGTTCAGGCGCATTGCCGGCGCATTGCTATTTTAAGGAGCTGAAAATAGACTGCGCCATAGACCAACTCAAACCTGGTCTAAAGTCTAAAGTCAATGGCGCAATATTTTTTTGTTAGAGCGCGTTGGTAGAAACTGCGCCTCTGGGCGCGTCCACAGTGCGCGTTGACTTTGCTTATTACACACAGGGATGCGCATCACACAAACATGCCAAATATTAAAAACAAAAGGATTACAGTGTAAAAGAATATTATTGTGTAGGCTACATAAATATAAAAGCATTCAGCTTTTCCGCCAACAAATTCCGCCATGTAAATAGCAATCCGCCATGGCGCGAGCGCATCTCGCTCTTAAAGGGAATGGGAGATGACACTCTGATTGGTTTATTGAACGTTACGCCCATTACTCATTAAGAGAATAGGGACAACCCATTTCAAAAATGCGTCCCGGCACACGGACCGTTTTTCCGTCGTTAAAATAGCAAAAGTGGATTTGGACACGCCCTGAGTGCACCTGCGCCGTGCGCTTTACACTTTGCGTTTAGATCGTTAAAATAGGGCCCTATAAGTCAACTTATAATGTTTATCAGCAAAAAAGCTTTTTCAAGCCCAACCTATTTGGTTACTGTACCTTTAAGGGTCGTTTACATGACACCGTTTTCAACTAAAAATGGAAAACTTTTTATGCATTTTGGCCGTTCATTTATATGACAACAGCGTTTTGGGGGCCTGAAAATACAAACTTTTGAAGACAGGATTCAAGGTGCAAATTTTTGGAAACTATACCGTTTCCAGTTCCCGCTGGATTTCATTCTCCGCATATAGTAAGCCTAATAAAGCATGAACCTTGTCGTTGGTCCATCTGTCAACTCCAATGGTCAGAATTTTTACCTGGTTCAGGTTAGACCTTGGTTCCTGTGGTTAAAACCCACCGAGTACCACCCCAAAGTCCCTAGTTCAAGTCAAGTCAAGTCACCTTTGTTTATATAGCGCTTTTTACAATGCAGATTGTGTCAAAGCAGCTTTATATTGATAACTGGTACATAATTTTTGCTGCACAGCAGCTCTTTAAGAATAGTGTCAATGCAGGCAGATCAAAGCACTGTTGAATAAATGTCAAGAATACTGTTAAATATCAAATGTCAAGTCAAATGTCAAGTGTCCCCAACTAAGCAAGCCAAGCACTAAGCAAAAACTAAACTAAGCAAACTAAGCACTAAGCAAGTTCCTGGGGAAAGTTCCTGTGTGCCACATCATTAGGTAAAACTGTTCAACACCTTGTCAACTGCCAATCATATGGCAGCAACTTGATGCATTTAGGCATGTAGACATGGTCAAAACAACCTGCTGAAGTTTAAACTGAGCATAAGAATGGGGAAGAAAGGGGATTTAAGTGACTTTTAACGTGGCATGTTTGTTGCTGGTCTGAGTATTTCAGAAACTGCTGATCTACTGGGATTTTCACACACAACCATCTCTAGAAATCACAGAGAATGGCCTGAAAAAGAGAAAATATCCAGGGAGCAGCAGTTCTGTGGATGAAAATGCCTTGTTGATGCCAGAGGTCAGAGGAGAATGACCAGACTGGTTCAAGCTAATAGAAAGGCAACAGTAACTCAAATAAGCACTTGTTACAACCGAGGTCTGCAGAAGAGCATCTCTGAATGCGTCCAACCTTGAAGCAGCAGAAGACACACCGGTGACACTCCTGTCAGCTGAGAACAGCAAACTGAGGCTACAATTTGCACAGGCTCAACAAAACTGGACAATAGAAGATTGGAAAAACGTTACCTGGTCTGATGAGTCTGGATTTCTGCTGCGACATTCAGATGGTAGATTTCATAGATTTTGCCTTAAACAACATGAAACATTGATTTATCCTGCCTTGTATCAATGCTTCAAGCTGCTGCTTGTGTAATAGTGTGAGGGATATTTTTTAGCACACTTTGAGCCTCTTAGTACCAATCGAGGATCATTTAACCACCACAGCCTACCTGAGTATTGTTGCTGACCATGTCCTTCCCTTTATGACCACAGTAAACCATCGTCTGATGGTTACTTCCAGCAGGATAACACACCATGTCTCAAAGCTCAGATCATCTCAAACTGGTTCTTGAACATGACAGTGAGTTCACTAAACTCAAATGGCCTCCACAATCTCCAGATCTCAATCCAGTAGAGCAGATCTGGCATGTGGAGGAGATTCACATCATGATGTTCAACCAACAAATCTGCAGATACTGTGTGATGCTATCATGACAGTATGGACCAAAATCTCTGAAGAATGTATCCAACAGCTTGTTGACTCTATGCTATGAAGATTTAAGGCTGTTCTGAAGACAGAAAGCGGTCCTAGTCTAGTCTAGAGTCTAGTGAACTCGTGTATATATATGAGTTCAGTAATAGTTGCTTGCTATTTGGATCAACATTGGAGTTTAAAAATATGACAGAAATATATTCTAAAATGTAATTTATTCCTGTGATCAAAGCTGAATTTTCAGCTTCATTACTCCAGTCTTCAGTGTTACATGATCCTTCAGAAATCATTCTAATATGATGATTTACTGCTTAAGAAACATTTATTATCGATGTTGAAAACAGCTGTGCTGCTCAATATTTTAATGGAAACAGTGATACATTTATTTTCAGGGTTCTTTGATGAATAGAAAGTTCAAAAGAATAACATTTATTTGAAATAGAACTAATTTGTAACATTGTAAATGTCTTTACTGTCACTTTTGAACAGTGCATCTTTGCTGAATAAAAAACCCAAACTTTTGAACGCTATTGTGTGTATAAATAGTACATGACATGACCCCATTATCTTTTAATTTTCCATCTGTACTACAGATATCGATGAGTGTGCCAGCGAATCTAATGGAGGATGCGTTCACGATTGTATCAACATCCCTGGAAACTACAGATGCACGTGCTACGATGGTTTCCGTTTGGCCCACGATGGACACAACTGCCTGGGTAAGCTATCGCTTCTTTCATAGTCATACATTTGGGCCAAAACTGCCGAAAAGGTCCACGTCCACAGACATTCAGACAAAACCTTTTGCTAGTGGGTCAGTAAGTGTGTGTACAACCACCGCAAATCTCCGTCCTCTTATGACTTATCCCACAGAAAACAAACAAACAGAAGTTTGTGGGTCTTGCCGTCATTGCTGGAACCAAACTTATAACGGTCGATGTTCTTCAGGCATGTCTAATCAAACTCTGCACCGACCGCCAGAACGCTGTCACTCTATCCTCCGTGTCAAAATGAAGTGGGTTACGTGGTTAACCAATAGGAGAGGGCGATAAATCCTTCAGATTTGTGCGCTAACTGCTGAGCACAGGGTTCTGTGGTATTAATTGTATTTTCAGACTGCCTGAGCTCACATTTTCAACATTCGGTGGCTCATACGCCCAGCCGTTTCCAGGTCAGTTAAATCAATCGAAGGGAAATGTGTGTGTTTGTCTGGGAGATTTACATCAGGTTATACTGACCCTGGCTCTTTAACTCAAAACAGATGTCCGGTGCTTCGAACAATCGGCCCAATGAAGATGTGCTTTTTTCCAATCAGTGGTTTTCAGTGAGTGTTTGTGTGGGTTATGTGGGTTTATTCACACTGCATGGTGCTGAACTGCACAACTGAACCCTGGTATTTTAGCCCTTTGCAGACATTTAAAGGTCCCGTCTGCAGCTTTTAGAAACACATTTTCAGATATTGAGGTTTTCTCTGGCAGCTTTAGCGCTCTGCTGGAGTAACTGGATCGACTCGTCAGTCCAGACTGAAGAGTTTGAAACGATCAGATTTTTATCAGAATGAGAGTTAGGCAAAATGCTGCATTTGAGAACTGAATCCCATTTGATTCATACCTTTGAAGCCAATTTAAATTCAGCTGATCATGTGACACAATTTTGCACTGGATTTTAAATTGGAATGAGTTTACTAGAATGCAATTGAAAGAAATTCTAAACAGAGGAAATTTTGTTAGACCAACACGTTTTGTGATAATTGCATCGATTTTGACTGATAATTTATTCTCAAAACACAAGAAGTCAAATGTAGAGATGTAATTACTAGTCTAATAAAATTTAAGATGGTCTAATAAAATTTCATCTGTTGTTTTGAATTTCTTTGAATTCATGTTTGCACTCTTAAAAAGTATTTCAGGGGACCTGTTACCACAACTTAAATAAATGCATGGTTGCAAGTTAAAATTCTAATTTATTGTTTTAATTAAACCTTTTAAGTTGCAAACATTATTTTGTTGAGTTCTGTTGACCTAATAATGTTGATCATTACATCAACTTCATATTGTCTGTAATTTAAACACAAATTTCTGCGTTAATTGGCTGCTTTTTTTTTTTTAAATGAGGTTGTAGTAACAATGAAATTTTCTTGATTACTTTGGAAATTAGGCAGTTTCTAGTTCCCAGCATGCTTTGCATAAGACTGGATATAAATGTTGAAATTAAGTGTTAATCTATTTGTTTTTAGTGAAGGGAAACACTGTTAGTGTTTAATGCTGTTATGTTTGACATTTAAAAGAGTTTCTGTAAAGTTCTTGTGGTTACCATTGTGTTGAAGAGTAGATGCATGAAGGTAGACACTACATTGACTCTATAAGCAATGACTGCGATAATGCCAGTGACAAGAAATATCTTGTTCATTAAATATACATGTTAAATAAGTTGTTAGCATGTGCTATAACAGCTGTTGATTTGAACTGAAAAAGATCAGATTAATTGATTCCAGGGCTACAGCTATGGTAGTTGGAGCGACTTAATTCTTTTAAGTAATCAACTTAAACATTTGTGTTTATGCTACAAATTAAGTTCCTCTAACTTAATGTAGTTTGTTGATTGAACATAAATTCACTCAAAGTTGCCACA
Organism: Megalobrama amblycephala; assembly: GCF_018812025.1. NCBI lineage: Eukaryota > Metazoa > Chordata > Actinopteri > Cypriniformes > Xenocyprididae > Megalobrama > Megalobrama amblycephala. Next base: position 6,127,408 of record NC_063067.1, on the reverse strand, counting down.
ACTCAATAAATAAATGAATAAATAAATAAAATTGATACAAACTGTTCTGTTAATTTGTTTTGTTGAGCCAACACATTTTTTTTTATGGTGTAGGAATAAATTGACATGATTGATTTGTATAATATTGTTCAAGCAAATTTCTCTAAACTTTCTAAATAAACAGTGTCAATGCATTTTTAGATTTTACATTTTTAGATAACTTTTATCATATTAAATTAATATTTGGGTCAAAATCTACTGTATTAAAGTAAAATTTGGGATGAATATAAAATATAAAATAGTGAGCACACTATCTCAGGGTGAATATATATATATATATATATATATATAAGGACTGTCAAACGATTAATCGCGATTAATCGCATACAAAATAAATGTTTGAGTTTGACTAATATATGTGTTAGTACTGTGTGAAATTATTATGTATATATAAATACAAACACATTCATGTATATATTTGAGAAATATTTACAAGTATATGTATTTATTTATATTTTTATATAATTTATATTATATATAAATAAAAATATTTTGTACATAAATAACATATTTCTCTTAAATATATACATGAATGTGTTTGTAGTTATATATACATAATAATTACACACAGTACACCCACATATATTAGTCAAACTCAAACTTTTATTTTGTATGCGATTAATCGCGATTAATCGTTTGACAGTCCTATATATATATATATATATATATATATATATATATATATATATATATATATACTGATAACTGATAACTGATTATACATTTGGAGCCAAAAATTATTCAGACACTTTGACCTGACCATGTTTTGCTTAAGTGTTATCTGACATTATTGAGATTTTTTTTTTTTTTTTCTGACACAGTTTAACTCTGAGATCTTGTCATATTTTATTACCATTTTTTTAAACTATAGTGAATAAACTCTATTAATGAATGAAATGTTCAATGTGTCTGAATACATTTTGGTTTGACTGTATGTATGTATGTATGTATGTGTGTGTATATACAGTACAGTCCAAAAGTTTGGAACCACTACGATTTTTAATGTTTTTAAAAGAAGTTTCGTCTGCTCACCAAGGCTACATTTATTTAATTAAAAATACAGTAAAAAACAGTAATATTGTGAAATATTATTACAATTTAAAATAACTGTGTACTATTTAAATATATTTGACAAAGTAATTTATTCCTGTGATGCAAAGATGAATTTTCAGCATCATTACTCCAGTCTTCAGTGTCACATGATCCTTCAGAAATCATTCTAATATGCTGATTTGCTGCTCAATAAACATTTATGATTATTTTCAATGTTGAAAACAGTTGTGTACTTTTTTTTTCAGGATTCCTTGATGAATAGAAAGTTCAAAAGAACAGCATTTATCTGAAATACAAAGCTTCTGTAGCATTATACACTACCGTTCAAAAGTTTGGGGTCAGTAAGAATTTTTACTTTTATTTTTTTGAAAAGAAATTAAATTAGATTTCAGATAAACACTGTTCTTTTGAACTTTCTATTCATCAAATAATCCTGAAAAAAAAAAATATTGTACACAAATATTTTGTACAATTGTACACATTAAATGTTTCTTGAGCAGCAGATCAGCATATTAGAATGATTTCTGAAGGATCATGTGACACTGAAGAAAATTCAGCTTTGCCATCACAGGAATAAATTACTTTGTGAAATATATTCAAATAGAAAACAGTTATTTTAAATTGTAATAATATTTCACAATATTACTGTTTTTTACTGTATTTTTAATTAAATAAATGTAGCCTTGGTGAGCAGACGAAACTTCTTTTAAAAACATTAAAAATCTTTATATATATATATCAACTTATATTATAGACTTCTTGTGTTTTGAGAATTTATATATATGATGGGGGAACAATTTCCCTGATGTATCATGTAAAGTTTAGATATATATGATAGCATGATTAATTCTCAAATTGTTCCGGAATCGCTCTTGCCTCATCTTGTTACACACACAAATGTTTTGTTCCAATCGATTTAGTGTCAGTCGCATGTTTTGCCGTGGATCATTTGTGATGCTGTATGGATGAGCTGTACTCATGTATGCGGGTCTTAAATTATCTATATCTGCTGTCCCGCGGCCCACCGCAGCCCGCGCTTTTGATATCCAAGCCTGTCTGTTATCTTTCATACACCCTTCACTAACTCTTTTGTAACTCTGTGTTCTGTTCTTCACAAATGAATGCTTTGCACAAATGAGCTGTGGGTAAAATAAACAACCCACTTCTAGAGTATCTTTATTCTATTGACTACGAGTCTCTCCCATCCCAAGGTTTCTTTAGGATACCAAATAACTTTTGCTCCAAGGTTAGTGTGATCTCGGTTTGACTCTGTTCTCACACAGAAGAAAGACTGAAAATAACATGGTGTTTTTAGTGGGAATGAAAATCTAAACTCTTATGCAGGAAAAGACTCTATTTGTGTGGATTTGGCTTTTGGACCCATATACTCTGAGTCTTAATGTTATCTTTGCTTACCTTCATAATTAAGGCAAAATAAATTTGACCTTGCTCATTGGTCTCATTTTTTATTGAAGCAATAGTACTTGAGTACTCAACTCTTTCTCCCTTTAACAGAGTCTCAACTCAAACTTTATTTCTAAAGCACTTTCAACACCACGATAAAGAGACCTATTAGATTGATATGGACTCATTAAGTCAGAAACGTACTCTGATGCTAAGCCATGCAAAGCTTTAAAAACATATAGCGGCACTTTGTAATGAATTATGTATCGTATAGCACAGGAGTAATCTGCTCTCTCCTCTTAATACCAGTTAAAAACCTGGCAGCTGAATTCTGAACAAGCTGCAGGCGAGAGAAAGAGAGAGAGGCCTTACTCACACTCAGATACAATGCATTTCAGTAATCCAAGCGGGATGAAACATATCCCGCTTGATGCGTAATGATGATTTTCTTCTGTTTATTTCATGCAATCAATGTGCAGGTTGCGCCTGAATGGAGCATTTAACGGATAGATTCACAGATTGATTTGCTCACAGATGCTTCTTTGAGAAACTGTGAGAAACGGCCGTCTGATTGCAGCGCTTGTGTTGTATTGATGTCCCTCGTCCTTCACAATCTTCATCAATTAATTCAGCTCGAACAGCACTCTTTTCAAGCTTTTTGTAGATAATTTCAGCCGTAGCTGTGCCATCTCTATTTTGTGCTACTTTTTAAAAGAAATGCTATGATTAAAATTTGAAAAGTAAGGCTAACTGTAACCATGGTATTGTGGAAGAAATAGTCTAATGTTTTTACATTATTCATCTCAAGGTTCGTACAACCTTTTCAAGGGCTTTCAAGTGCTTCAGCACTTCAAAGCTCTAAATGTTATCAAATTTGAATGTTAATTTAATGATGATTTGATGTGGGAAAACTAAAACTTTGTGGCAAACAAACACTTTTATTTTAAAAAAGGACATGGAATTACCACTATAACCAGTAGATGGTGGCAGAGGAGCACTTATTGACTTATTAGCCATTTCCACTCCCTAATTTATGGGGGGAAAAAAGTAGGAAGTCACAAAGTCTCATGAAAAACAAAAACTTTTCTTCAAATTGTGACTGAATTACACAGAAAACAAGTAAAGAGTGCTCCTTTTATAATCACTGAAACTGTTGGTCAGTTCAGTATGGTAATATAAAGGAACAATGGTACATTTAATAAGAGTAGAATATTTACATTTCCCTTATAAAAAATTAGGTTTTTGCATGTTAATAAAAGTTCATTTTATCTGCATCTCAATTCAAGCTCTGTGCTTTACTGTCAAATTTCCAATAAACAAACATGTAATATTATTAGTAACTGCACTTATTAATGCAAAACAGTAGTAATTTTATGATTAAATTAACTTTATGATCAAAAATCTCCCCAGCGCTGCCAAATCAGGTTCTGGCACCGCCATCTCAACCTCATAATTTCCTCCTGATTTTGAGTGATCGATTGTCATTCAGTGAGGCACACAGGAAGGGACAGAGTGCGGAAAAGGACCGGAACCAGGTATAAGAGAAAGAAAAAGAGAGGGAATTTTTCAACACTGAGGAGTCCTCTCAGGAGAATTTTTCAGAAATGTTTTAAGTGCAAATAGCATGAGCTCTGCTCCGGGTTTCACCAGAATCCTGTTCCTTTTCCAAATATTTGCTTTGGACGCCGGCCGCGGCCTGCACATAACACATGTCCCTAATGCAGTCCGCTGACCAGGAGAGCTTCACAAAACTCAACGCGGCAGGAAATCATCGGTTTGTTTGTGCTCCACGAGCAAGGTGTTTGGGGTTTGAAGCGTGAGGGTCTCGGTGAAGTTCTGCACATGCAAATATACTAATGCAAGTTCTGTGGAAACGTTTAACGGTCGTTACGCCATACGTTAAATGGTTTCCAAATGCTCGGAGGGGCGAAAGATAAGTAGACGAGCACCTGATTGCCGTCGATAGTAATACTTCTGTGCAAAACTGTAAATATACCCTGATAGAAAATCCAGTTTAAGCTCCCAGCTGTGTTTTGTAGCTGCTTTTGATGCTCAGTTTCACTCACGGTGTTCTAAAATGTCAATATGCAATTTGTAATGGAACACAAATGCGTATTTCAGTCTCAGCACTGCTAAACTGGCGTAAAATTGTCACCTTATACTGTCCGTTTTCTCATTGCAGAGCATATTACTCGTCTATTGACTTAATAATAACAACAAATAAAATTTTATGACGCATACATTTGAAGGAAACTGTAGCGCCCTGATTTTTATTGCTTCAGTAATAAAAATGCATGTTAAGACAATGCGTTGACTTTGTGTATTTCTGGCCTTTATAATTCTGATATGTTCGATAACCACACCCACAATGACATCTGATTGGTTCAGAATCCTGCACCACGCATATTAAACATCCAGTATGTTCTTATTAACATTGATTTTTGTTTTTTCGGCATTTTCACTTCCAGTGAGGACAAAAAAAATTTGATGCAGGTAATTTTGTATCACCAGTTGTCCAATGATGGGAATGTGAGACTGTGTGTGTGTGTGTGTGTGTGTGTGTGTGTGAGTGAGTGAGTGAATGAGAGCGCTGGGAAATGGTTATATTCCCCCCCTCGGCTGGGCTGAAAATGGTCTAGATTGGAAACTCTATCCCAAGGCCTTAGTAACACTGGATAAATAGACAGAAAATTAGTTTCGCATGAAGGTTTATTAAGCGCAAGCTTGTGTATACAGCCTGACACTGATGCAACGTATCTAAGGGAGAGATCAGGTTGCAGTCTCATCCTCAGAGAGGCAGATGACACACAGAAACGTCTGGAATGAGAACAAACACACACACACACACACACACACACACACACACACACACACACACACACACACACATTTGTCAGTTTGACAGGAGCCAAACCTTGATGTTGAGAACACAGTTGAGTTTTAGTAGTAAATGGGCTTAACTCAATGCAGTACCTGCTGTCAGTGTTACTAAGGTCTCTCATCATGTGTTATACAGAGTGTTTACACTTCTATCTATCTATCTATCTATCTATCTATCTATCTATCTATCTATCTATCTATCTATCTATCTATCTATCTGTCTGTCTGTCTGTCTGTCTGTCTGAAGGAAAGGTGTTTGGGACATGTTGCTTTAAAATAATAATAGTGATAATAATAATAATAATAATGCCTCTTCATCACGGCATCTGTTAGTGGGTGGATATATTAGGCAGCAAGTGAACATTTTGTCCTCAAAGTTGATGTGTTAGAAGCAGGAAAAATGGGCAAGCGTAAGGATTTGAGCGAGTTTGACAAGGGCCAAATTGTGATGGCTAGACGACTGGGTCAGAGCATCTCCAAAACTGCAGCTCTTGTGGGATGTTCCCGGTCTGCAGTGGTCAGTATCTATCAAAAGTGATCCAAGGAAGGAGCAGTGGTGAACCGGCGACAGGGTCATGGGCGGACAAGACTCATTGATGCACGTGGGGAGTGAAGGCTCAGATCCAACAGATGAGCTACTGTAGCTCAAATTGCTCAAGAAGTTAATGCTGGTTCTGATAGAAAGGTGTCAGAATACACAGTGCATCGCAGTTTGTTGTGTATGGAGCTGCATAGCCGCAGACCAGTCTGGGTGCCCATGCTGACCCCTGTCCACCGCCGAAAGCACCAACAGTGGGCATGTGAGCATCAGAACTGGAGCAATGGAAGAAGGTGGCCTGGTCTGATGAACCACGTTTTCTTTTACATCACGTGGATGGCCGGGTGCGTGTGCGTCGCTTACCTCGGGAACACATGGCACCAGGATGCACTATGGGAAGAAGACAAGCCGGCGGAGGCAGTGTGATGCTTTGGGCAATGTTCTGCTGGGATACCTTGGGTCCTGCCATCCATGTGGATGTTACTTTGACACGTACCACCTACCTAAGCATTGTTGCAGACCATGTACACCCTTCCATGGTGGCTGTGGCCACTTTCAGCAGGATAATGCTCCTGCCACAAAGCAAAAATGCTTCAGGAATGGTTTGAGGAGCACAACAACGAGTTTGAGGTGTTGACTTGGTCTCCAAATTCTCCAGATCTCAATCCAATCGAGCATCTGTGGGATGTGCTGAACAAACAAGTCCGATCCATGGAGGCTCCACATCGCAACTTACATGACTTAAAGGATCTGCTGCTAACATCTTGATGCAGAACCACAGCACACCTTCAGGGGTCTAGAGGAGTCCATGCCTCGACGGGTCAGGGCTGTTTTGGCAGTAAAAGTGGGACCTGTACAATATTAGGAAGGTGGTCATAATGTTATGCCTGATCGGTGTGTGTATATATAATACTCATGTGGGCACTTAATTTACCGTGGTAACTGTAGTGCCCTAAAATAAATACCATAAAAGCTTGTGACATGGTTTGAAGGAGATCCAAGATTATTTCATTATGATTGTATGATATTTTGGTAGAAACATAGTTGCCATAGTAGTTTTCAAAGAAGCTTACTATAAAATTGTGCATCAGTCAAAGACAGACTAATCCCTAAAGATAATAAAATAATTCAGTTGAAATGTTGGTTTAGGATTAATCTGAGTTTGGGAAACTGGTCTTCATGTCATTAAACATTATACTGCAGGTTTAAATGTATTGGCTTTTAATCAGCTGTTGAATGATCATGTTATGTAATAATATACCATAAAGCCCAAACGACGACGAGTCTATCAACACACACAGGTTTGTTTTTCTATCACGGTTGGACTTTGCATTGACTTTTGTTTTTATACTGAGCTAATGGCATTTCTGTCCCCTAACCCTCATGCAACCTCTCTGCATTTGTTACGTTTTCATTAAGACATTATTTGTTATGAAGTTTTCCTTGTGGAGACCGTTGCAAAGCAGAGGTGCCAACAGCATCAACACGAACAGAATCGATGCAAGTTCACACAAGCAGGTCAGCGGTATTTTTAGGCCAGAACACATACACACTAAAGTTCACACAGACTGGCAGAATGAGAAACTGTATCTACAGGACATACTGATTAATGATCCAACCGTGTCCGTCCTGAGCGAGTCGACCCTCTGAGTCACGTATCAACACCACAAATGGACATCAGAGCTGCAAGAATGTATCAAACAAACTCTGAAAAATGTTTAGACTGAGCATGAGAGAGATGTTCAGATTCATGAGGTCTTACCCTGTAATTCACTCTTAATCAAGCTTTTATAGTAATTTAATTTCACAGGAGCATTTTTCTATATGTAAATGAGCTCTGCTATGATTGGCCATCCACTTTGCATGTGAAATCACCTAATTGAATAGGTGTTAATATGTAAATGTGAGTGGTCAATAATAATAATAAATAATTAATAATAATAATTTGTTGTTAGGATTATTTCTGAAGAGGCATTTTTATAAATGCAATAATAATTTTATATGCGCCCCTTCAATGGAATGGACATTACGTGGTTTTTGGTTTAAACCAAAACAATTTTTTCATAACATGAGTACTGTCTGGTCACTGATTGGGCCCTAATCAACCAATCACAATGAAGAAATGATCCCTAACTTAATCTGATTGAGATTCAGGCATCACAAAAGACAAGCATGGCTAACCCTTTTATATCTTTTATATGCTAACTTTTGTTTATGGTAGCCTCATCAACAAGCATATTATAATTGTCGTAGTATCAAGTGATTAGAAGATCTTTCAGAGTTGTAAAACACAGGATTTTTTTTTTTGTTCAATGTCCATCACAATAGACATCAGGTGTTGAAAGATATCAGCAGGACCCTCATCATTTAGTTGTGTGCCAGGTTGTGAAAACACGCAATTTTTGTGTGTGTCCCTTTAAATGCAAATGAGCTGCTGCTCCCGGCCCCCTTTCCAGAAGAGGGCGGAGCTTTAACAGCTCAACAACAACAAAGGTGGAGAATCTCACGCAGCCAAAATGAGGATTGTCAGTAACGGTGTTCAGCCTTACATTGTTCAAACCGGAGTCGACACTGATGGAGAGACTCAGGAAGAAGTTACAACTTTTAGAAATGAAACTGGACGTTTCTGAATGGTTAGTGGATAAATTTATGTAGTTGCTGTGGAGTTGATTCAACTCATCCACTAGCATGTGCCGTCATGTTCATCTTTTGTGCAAATCCAGTGTTGAATTGACCCTCGTTTGTGAAGCAGTCCGGCGTAAAATGACGACATGACAACAACGCTCTACTACAACAACTCTTCCTCTTCTCTAAAACAGCTCAACATGGCCCCGCCCCCTTTGTTGTGTGTTCCCGGGGGGCGGGGTTTATGTAAATCTTAGGGTTTGTGATGTCACCAACCCAGGAAGAACTCGTTGTAGTCCTTAAACAGCGATTTCTGTAAAAGAAAGCAACATTACACACTAACTAAAGTTTAAAAAGTGAAATCATAATCAACAATTCTGACACACAATTGTGAGAAAAAAAGTCAGAATTGTGAGGTAAAAAGTCGCAATCACCTTTTTTATTTTTTATTTCATGACGAAAGCAAGCTTCCATAGAGAAAAGCAAATATCAAGTGAATATACATTTTTTTTTGCTCAGGTCTGAAGGGGTTTCACTGAAACTGAAGGAATGATGCTGAAAATCATTAATGAATAAATTACATTTTTCAATATATTCACATAGAAAACGGTTATTTTGAGTTATAATAATATTTTTTTTTAAATATTAGTGATTGTACTGTGTTTTTGATCAAATAAATGCAGATTTGGTGAGCAGAAGAGACTTCTATCAAAAGCATTGAAAATATTACTGACCCTAAACTTTTGAATGATCGTGTATATATATATATATATAAATGAAGCATAATTATAACGATGACTGTTTTTGCATCTTGTCTCCCGTCAGATGTTGACGAGTGTGCAGAAGGAAACGGCGGTTGCCAGCAGATCTGTGTCAACATGATGGGGAGTTACGAATGTCGATGCCGTGACGGATTTCTCCTGTCCGACAACCAGCACACCTGCATCCAGAGGCCCAAAGGTGAGAGCACGATCAGCTTGAATACAGTCGTAGTTCAGAAGAGCATGCTAACATGCTACTCTCACTATATCCCCAGTGTATAGTACTGTATGTATACTGTGCACAGTATGTCTGTTTTCTGTGGTCACAGAACATTTGGATGACCTACTAGATTTGTTTAACGGTGTGTTATACAACAGAGCAAAAACTGCGTTGAACACGACTGTATCTCATAATGCAATGCACTCAACATGATGAATCTCTTTTTGATGCATTATTTGATTGGAGTATCAAATCAAAGATGTAAAATAACTTTCGCTTGCATAATTAATTAACTGGAATCCACTCACATGCAATGATCGTATGACAACCAGTGTTATTTTAGAATTGTTTATATACTATTTTAATATTTATTAATATTTTGTTTTGGCTTTCATTCTTTAGGTTTTAGTAGATTTATGTGTTTTTTTCATTTTTGTTATAAATATTTTTAATATTTTATTTAGCATTTTATTTCAGTTTTAGATTTAGTAATTTTATTACTTTAACTTAAACTTATTATGTTTCAGTTGGTTGCAAAGGCAACATTTCTAACATTCATTTAAGATTTTTAAGTTTAGGTTTTTCATCTTTAAACCTTAAATATTATATTATATTATATTATATTATATATATATTATATTATATTATATTATATTATATTATATTATATTATATTATATTATATTATAGTTTCAATTGTTTTTTTTTTATTTGCTTTTTAATTTAATTTATATTGGTTTGATTTTTTTATATTATATTATATTATAGTTTAGTTTTGTTTGGTTTATTTATTTTTTTATTTAATTTTTTATTTTAACTGTTTATTTTAAAGTATTTATTAAAGTATTTTATTTTGGTTTGATGTATTATATTATATTATATTATATTATATTATATTATATTATAGTTTAGTTTCAATTGGTTTATTTTTTATTTGCTTTTTAATTTAATTTAATTTTAGATTGGTTTGATTTTTTTATATATTATATTATATTATAGTTCAGTTCTGTTTGGTTCATTTCTTTTGTTATTTATTTTATTATTTTAACTTTTTATTTTAAAGTATTTATTAAAGTATTTTATTTTGGTTTGATATATTATATTATATTATATTATATTATATTATATTATATTATATTATATTATATTATGGTTTATTTTCAATTGGTTTATTTTTTATTTGCTTTTTAATTTAATTTAATTTTATATTGGTTTGATTTATTTTATATATTATATTATAGTTTAGTTCTGTTTTTTTTTGTTATTTAATTTTTTATTTTAACTTTTTATTTTAAAGTATTTATTAAAGTGTTTTATTTTGGTTTGATGTATTATATTATATTATATTATATTATATTATATTATTATATATATTATATTATATTATATTATATTATATTATGGTTTAGTTTCAATTAGTTTATTTTTTATTTGCTTTTTAATTTAATTTAATTTTAGATTTGGTTTGATTTTCTTTATATATTATATTATATTATAGTTCAGTTCTGTTTGGTTCATTTCTTTTGTTATTTATTTTATTATTTTAACTTTTTATTTTAAAGTATTTATTAAAGTATTTTATTTTGGTTTGATATATTATATTATATTATATTATATTATATTATGGTTTATTTTCAATTGGTTTATTTTTTATTTGCATTTTAATTTAATTTAATTTTATATTGGTTTGATTTTTTTTATATATTATATTATAGTTTAGTTCTGTTTGTTTTTTTTTGTTATTTAATTTTTTATTTTAACTTTTTATTTTAAAGTATTTATTAAAGTGTTTTATTTTGGTTTGATGTATTATTATATTATATTATATTATATTATATTATATTATATTATGGTTTAGTTTCAATTAGTTTATTTTTTATTTGCTTTTTAATTTAATTTAATTTTAGATTGGTTTGATTTTTTTTATATATTATATTATAGTTTAGTTCTGTTTGGTTTTTTTTTTTGTTATTTAATTTTTTATTTTAACTTTTTATTTTAAAGTATGTATTAAAGTGTTTTATTTTGGTTTGATGTATATTATATTATATTATATTATATTATATTATAGCTTAGGTTTGGTTCATTTTTTATTTAATTTTATTTATTTTTTATTTTTTGCTTTATTTAATTTTTTATTTTTTTATTTGTATTGATTTTTTTAATTTGAATTTGAATTTATTTTATTTCAATTACTGAAAACAGTTTTTAATAGTTTTGGATAATAATTTTAGGTGACAGTACATCCCTAATGACAGAATGCTGTTTTTTCACTTGTTATTTTTAAACAGCAGTAGTCTGTATACTTGACATATTGCATAGTATTCAGTAAGTAGTATGTATTTCATTCTGAACACAGCCGTTTACATTGTGATTTAACAATGTCAGTGGAAAACCGCTGCTCTCTTCAAAGCCGAATCTCAGGAGATGCTTTTGGCCCGCTGAACTGTCAATGTTTGCGTTTCATAAGCACAGTGTTATTCGAGTCTTGGATCGTGTGTTTCAAACGCTGCCCCTCTGATTCAAGGCCTTTATTGTCTATATTCTGTGGGTTTTTTCCCTGTTGGAATGAGTTTGATAAATACCGCTGTTAATCCCTCATATTTCATGTTAATATTAGTTTTATTGCTCCAGATTAAAACCTCTTGGACGGAGAGGTTAAGGCACCATAAATCCAGAAACGTTTCGATTTCGAAAAGCTGTATACTTCTGTTGTGATCAGAAGGAGAGCCTGTCATCTGTTTGCTATTACAGTTATTGTTGCAGCACATTGTGCTTCAGATAATTGCGGTCTAGGAAGAGATGGTGTTGGACGATCCGACTGCAAGAGTGATGTAATTCATCATCCCCGTGTGATGACGGATTGACGGATAGCATGTGTAGACGATAGTCAAACAGAAAGCTCACCCAGTCAACACTCCAGGAACGAGAGGAATTGGGTTACGTGAACGTTGTACGCCACTGGTTTATTTTCTTTAAAAGCAGGGATTCCCAAACCAGGGTTCACGAGTTGACGAAAAGCTAATAATTAATAAACAACATAAAAATGTCAAATTAAAATAAAGAAATAATTTTAAAATAAAAATAATTTAAGAAATAATCATTTTAAAATGTATATACCAATAAAATAATGAATAAAATTATTTGAATATGAATAATGAATAAAATAATTTTAACATTTTAAAAACAATTATTATTTTTTTATTTAAAATAGTTTAATTTAAAAACAAAGTTTTTATTGTTTACCTGTAATATTGAATATTTTAAACTTTTTAAATATTAATATTTCTCAATATTAATTTAATATTAATAATAATTATGATTAATTTGTTAATATTTTATGATATTAATAAACATATTTTAACTTTACTTTTAACTTTTTAAAATGTTTTAACTTTAATATTTATATTACTTTTTAAATATTAATATTAATAATTAATAGTTTTAAATATTTTGTAATATAAAAAAAAATAACTACTGTTAATCTTTTGTTGAAATATTAGTATTATTAAAAACTTGTAACTTTTTAAATATTAATATTACTTTTAAAAATAGTTTTGTAATATTAATATTACTTTTTAAATGTTAATATTATTGTTAATGTTTAAACCTTTAACATTTTACATTTTAATTGAAATTTTGTTATTTGTTATTAAAATATATTTTATAATGTTAATATTACTTTTCAATATTAATAATTACCCTTTAAATATTTTTAGAATATTAAAAAATAACTTACTTTTTATTGAAATATTAATATTATTAAATAGTTTTTACTGTTTTGAATATTAATATTACTTTAAAAAATATTTTAGAATATTACTTTTTAAATATTAATATGAATAATTATTATTTTTTATATTTCATTTATTTTTATTGAAGTAATATTATCACAACTTTTTAACGTTTTAATATTTATCACTTTTTAAAAAATATTTGTATTATATTAATAAAAATAACTACTATTTTAAATGAAATCAATCACATTTTTTTTTTCATTTTCTTAAAAAAAAATTGTAAATGATTTAAATGAAACAATTCAACCTCAGATGTTGCAAATAGGGACGTCTTCTGACTAGTCATCGCAGCTCAGTTGATACCTTGTGGTGGTGTGCGCTGTCTGGTTGTCTTCACAAACACTTTCTTAAATCACAGAGAAAGCCTCTCAGATGGACGCAGAGCAAGTGGAGAATAAACCTAGAGGAAATGAAGTCCCTTCAGCGCTTCAGGCTGTGCAGAAATGTCACAGGAAGTACTTGCTAATCAAACAAAACAACGTTCACCGGGTGAAGCTGCAGAATTGCGGTTCTGGTGGGTGACGAATGCAGAATTGGGGTCTGTTCTGTCACGGGCCGCAGGGAAAATGCTTCTGTTGTTCATGTCGAAGGTCATGCATCCAATCAAACTCTACGTCACAAATTCATCGTCTCTCGGAGATGCTCTGGAGGGTGAACTTGACCTTCAGCATTCACGTCTTGGTCAACAATCCACTGCAAACTCAAGACTATTAAAAAAAAAAAAAAAAAGGTTTTGCCAGGAAATGTTACATTATAGAAGGAATAAAAGGCTTTTTGTCGTTTTTTGATTTTTTTCTCAGATACTTATTAACCTATGATGGCTTTTATCACAGTTTTGTGACTTTCTTTATTTAGACTGTGTCCAGCAAAACACTTTTCCTAAAGCCAGAGTATTTTTTTTTTCAGTTGTTTTCAATTGGAGCACTTGCAATTTTTTTTCCGGGTGGCGAGAGTTGAAAAATGACTTTTGAACAGTAGTGTATGTTCACATGTTTATTTTTTGTAATGTCTTTCATCTTTCATAATCTTTCATAGTGTGATTTTTGGTGAATTGTATTGAATCCAATTAAGGTCAATTTGACCCCCTCCATAAAAACCGTACGCAGAATTTGAGCCTAATACAATAACAGCACTAGAGTTTCACACAGTGATGGTCTATCAGCTCTGATTGGTTTAGTTGATAATGCATCACAGACGTGGTTACAAGTTTTACTGTAGGTCCCATTTTGTTGCTTTTTTCCTCAGTTTCTCACACCTGCACAGTACAAATAGCTTTTAAAGTTCATGAATGTCAGCCCATGTGTGTGTGTTTTTTTTTTTTTTTTTTTTTTTTTTATGTTGCAGTGGTCTGGGAAATGTTTGCTTAGTAATAAAAAACTGCTTCCTTACTGGACGTATGGCTTACATGAGTACACACACACACACACATACAGTCACTCACGTAATAAACACACACATGCGTAGTATTGTGCCGTTTAGTGAATGTGTTTCCATAAGCTTAAAGAAATTGAGAGACTTTTTGTGATTTCTTGTTGATGTTAAGTTGCATATTAACACATTGATTAAAAATTCTGTGCATTTACAACATGAAACTGCATGTGCAACATATTTAACTTCTGTAATGTGATGTTTTGTTGCGTACAAAGAGATATTCTTTGGTTTTTGAATGGAGAGGAGAGAATATGTTTGGCCATGATATAGTAGTGTTGATAGTTCTATAGTATTATAATTTTGCGCATAATTTGTCTTGGTCATTTGAGCTACACAGATGATTCTTCATATCATGTGTCTTGTTGAGCAAAGACACTTTTTTGCACAAAAACTTCTGGTCTTGTTGTGTATAAATTCTGACATAAATCATGCACAAATAAGACCAGGGACATTCAGTGCAAAAGCAAATGTGAACCATTTCATTTTGAAATCTGAGTGAGGTAAAGGTGTTTTTTGATACTTAAATTTACTGCACCAGTCATATGAATATAATATAGCAAAGAGTCAAATTTTGCTACTTCATTTTTTCACATTGCCTATTTAAAAAAAAAAAAAAAACCCAGAGAGTGTTTCTGAGGAAAACATGTCTTATCTGGTCATTCCAATTGCAAGTATTCCAGCGACGCAGGCTGGAGTTCAAATCATTACGAAACCATGTGAAGATTGTTTTTGGAACGCATTCTGTATATAAATAAGTTCATAATTGCTGAGCATCAAAGGTGCTTGTCACATGTAATCACATGTAATTTCCAGGATTCCGTGCTAAACTGAGTCTGCAGGGCTCCAGTGACCTAAACGTTAGTCCAACTCTATGCTGGAAATTTAAGTTTACCTCGATCCCTGAGGTGTCAAACAGAAACCTAGTCATTTTTTTTTTCAGATTCATAACCTCATCAAACTGAAAAAGCCTATTGCTTTAGGCTAGAAAGAAGAGGAGATACAGCTCTGCCAAGCCCGAATGGCTTCTGATTAAATGCAGTTCTGTAACGTAGAGTAATCAAACCGAAATGCAAATCAAATATCTGTTTGCTTCTTATGTCCTTGTAGAATCGGATCTGCTGGTGTATTTGTTGAACAAACATCATTTAAATGGTGGATAGGCTTTTCTGCTGTCATTTTTTTCCATCCAGATTGATTACACTCATCTAAATGTTGTTTTGCTCTTTGCTTTCTGTGGAATTGCTTGTAGAGAGCAACCATCCAATAACAGTCTCTTCGTCTCCATGTTTCCACTCATTGGCATTTATATCAACTTGTTAAATGTTTAATGGTCCATTAGAATTGTTTAATTGTCCCAAAGTCATGTGCTAGATGCTTTACCCCTGCGTGCCGTGCGCAAATTTTGACCTTTACAGCTACATTAACCTTTTCCATTTGATTACAGCGACTGTTGTCAGCTAGGCCTAATAAATGTGTTTTCAAATGTTTTCCAAATGAACATCAATTCATAATTTAGCCTAAAATACATGTAAATATATTGTAAAATGTATGTAAAATATATTTCAGCAACCATTTTATTATATGTTCTCAAGGGACAATACTATAGAAATGAAAATTGGATATACTTTAGAGTAGTCAATGTGCAGCTTGTATAGCAGTACAGATTTACTGTCCTCTAAAAATAACTCAACATACAGCCATTATTGTCTAAATAACTGGCAACAAAAGTGAGTACACCTTCAGTGAACATGTCAAAACTGTGTCCAAAGTGTCAGTATTTTGTGTGAGCACCATTGTTGTTTAGCACTGCCTTAATCCTCCTGGGCATGGAATTCACCAGAGCTGCACAGGTTGTTGCTGGGATCCTCTTCCACTTCTCCATAATGACATCACGGAGCTGCTGGATGTTAGACACATTGCGCTTCTCCACCTTCTGCTTGAGGATGCCTCACAGGTGCTCAATAGAATTCAGGTCTGGAGACATACCACTCTTTCACCTTCAGCTTCCACAGCAAGGCAGTTGTCATCTTGGCGGTGTGTTTGGGGTCATTATCATGCCGTTCAGCCCAGTTTCTGAAGGGAGAGCATCATGTTCTGCTTCAGAATGTCACAGTACATGTTGGAATCCATGTTTCCCTCAATGAAGCGCAGCTCCCCAGTACCAGCAGTAATCATGCAGCCCCAGACCATGATGCTACCACCACCATGCTTGACTGTAGGCAAGACACAGTTTTCTTGGTACTTCTCACCAGGGCGTCGCCACACATGCTGGACACCATCTGAGCCAAACAAGTTTATCTTGGTCTCATCAGACCACAGGACATGGTTCCAGTAATTCATGCCCTTGGACAGGTTGTCTTCAGCAAACTGTTTGCAGGCTTTCTTGTGAGCCAGCTTCAGAAGAGGCTTCCTTCTGGGACGACAGCCATGCAAACCGACGTATGGTCTGGGCACTGACAAGCTGACCTTCCGCTTCTGCAACCTCTAAAGCAATGCCGGCAGCACTCATGCGTCTGTTTTTTGAAGCCATCTTCTGCACCTGACGCACAGCACAAGGTCTCAACTTCTTTGGCCTGTTCCGAGTGGAACCCATCTTGGAAAACCTCTCTCTATGACCCTGACCACTGTACTGTAACTCAGTTTCAGGGTGTTACCGATCTTCTTATAGCCTAGGCCATCTTTCAAATCCTCAGAGGGTTCTTTGCCATGAGGTGCCATGTTGAACATCCAGTGATCAGTATGAGAGAATTGTACTCAAAGCACCAAATTTTAACTGCTCTAAGACAAGATCCACGCATTTGTATGGTCCTGTCAAGCAGACAAAAACATGAACATGATGAGTAGGACATGTGGCTTTGTATGGTTAAACAACACACAACTGTTATCACTGAGGGTGTACTCACTTTTATTGCCAGCTATTTTGACAATAATGGCTGTATGTCAAGTTATTTTTAGAGGACAGTACATCTGTACTGCTATACAAGCATCACATTGACTAAAATATATCAAAGTTTCATTTCTATAGTATTGTCCCTTGAGAAGATAAACTAAAATAAATGGTTGCTGAAATGTGAGAGGTGTACTTTTTATGTAAAAAATTTGAATGAGCAAATAAATGACTAATTATGAGGTCGTATGCCAGAGTAGTTCATCTATCTAATTAGTTTTGTTTACAGAAAACATTGTTAGACTTGTTACATTAATATTTAAAAAGTCACTGGTTACCACTGTGTACTCTATTCTCGGAAATTGCAGCAGACTGGCCTCAATATAGTTGACGTTTTACAATATACACCCCATAAATTAAATTTTATATGCTTCAGGAGCAAGTGTTGGGGTTTAACTGTTCACGGGTAGTGTTAATTACTTCATCTGTAAAACTGTGATCTGAGTCTACAGCAGCTAAAGTTTCACAGAGGACTATATTTGTTTCATACCTGCTAATATGTTATATTTATTTGTTCTTTTCTTATGTTCTAGCTGCATAATAGGTCAATCAGTACATGAAACAGTTTCTGTGCTGTTGAGCGTACTTCGATATGGCCTTTCATGTTTGTTTGGAAACTTTGTATTACACAACGCACACAAAACACTCCGCAGGTTTGCTGTTCGGCTTGTAGGAAAAAGCATGTCTGTAAATGAACTATCTATGGTTCAGGGGACTTGAGAAGAGTCGTGTTTACACGTCAGCCAACGACCAATCAGTGCAGCTTTTCACTGCGCCAACTCTTCCAGAAAGGTGCTAAAAACCTGAAGCTTACTCGAGAATACAAGGACGTCAGAGAGCGTCCTTCATGTCAGATTGCTGTTATTGTTGGCAAGCCGATCTGAGACCTGGATCCGAGAGTTCCTTAAGAGATAGCTTTGATATTACAGTGGAATTTTTACCCTTTTCTTTGCAAGAAGAAAATATGCCTTAGGCTCCAGGTAAGATATTGCAGTTTCCAAAGGGAAGAACTGAGCTGTTTAGAGATCAGTTAAAGGAAAAAGCCAACCTCTAAAAAATGCTGGGTAGTTGTGTTGAAAATGGACAAAACCAGCAACTGGGTTGTTTTAACCCAGCGTTTGGGTTAAATGTTTGCCCAACCTGCTAGTTTTATTTAACTCAACTATTGTTTAAAAATGGCTGTATTGCTTGATTAAAATGAACCCAAAGTATGTTGGAAATTAACATTTGTTAAACTGTTTAATAAATGAACACTAATTAAACAATTAACATTTATTAAATTGCTTATTAATAAATGTTCACCTGTTGATTATTATTGTTGCCTCTAGTAATTATGTGTCTGATTTTTAATTTCCAACTTATTTTGGGTTCATTTTTAAGCCAGCCATATAGTCATTTTTAAACAATAGTTGAGTTAAATGAAACTGTCGAGTATGTTAGTCAAACATTTAACCCAGTCGCTGGGTTTGTCCATTTTCAACCCACCTTGGGTTGTTTTAACCCAGCATTTTTTAGAGTGTATTCGTGTCATTTCATTATCTGTTGCACTTTCTTTGTTCTTCAAGTCTTTGCAAAGTCTCATAATTACGGTAATTCTATCATGACGCAAGATGCAACATTCTAGAGCCTTTGATTTTCTATAATTATCCGTGAAAAGCCTTTAGAGTGAGTGCATTGTGACCGTTTGATCTAGAAAATTGAATTAAATGCAGTTTTTCAGTGCTCTTCTGTGAAATCTTGTTCATTTTGGAAGATTTCTCAAACTCGCATCCCTGGCCGTCACTCAATAAAGTGTCTCGGCATGTTTCACTCAACCCCCCCACCCCTCTCCCCACATATAGACACATTTAACAGGCTTGTATTTGTTTTAACAGGCCGCAGACCCTAATCGGCCACTTTTTATTCCCTTCAAATGGCTTTCCCATCGTTTTTTCCAAACGCTTGTGTGAATTTCTGCCTATTTCCGATCATTCGACTTCATTTTTCTTAAGCCGAGAGTCTCGGGAGAGATTAGAATAACGCTCGTAATGATAAAAACGGCAGGAATTCGTCAGGGAGTTACGGGGCGACCTCAGAGGGTGGGCTGCACCTCGGCATGGAAAAAAAGGCTCATTGTATCAGCACTTGAGAATTTTACTGCTCTTTTGAGAGTGTTCGGGCCTGGTCCCACCCGAACCTGACCCGGCCATGATGAATGGGTCTGTAGAGGCTCTCCTAGTCGACGAGGTCTTAGACCCTCTGTAAGTGATATGACTCTCTCTCTCTCTCTGGACTGTTTTTGAACTTGCGTGATTTACGTCTCATTTTTTGAGGTCTACATAAAGTGACCTGCACACCTTTTTCCAAACCTTTTTTCTCTCATAAAGTCCTTTTGCATGACTCCACATGAAAAGTGTGGAAGATCAAGTCAAGAAAAGGTGGTGTTATAAGATTGCTGGGTAGCAGGAAAGTGTGCACAGTAAAGAGTGAGAACATGTACACTACTGTTTAAAAGTTTGGGGTTGCTAAGTCTTTTCTGCTCACCAAGGCAGCATTTATTTGATCAAAAATAAATTAAAAATTGTGAAATATTATTACCTTTTAAAATCACTGTTTTCTATGTGAATATATGTTAAAATGTAATTTATTCCTGTGATCAAAGCTGAATTTTCAGCATCATTACTCCAGTCTTCAGTGTCACATGATCCTTCGGAAATCATTCTAATATGCTGATTTGCTGCTCATAAAAAATATTTATCATCATCATCATTGTTGAAAACAGTTGTGCGGCTTCATATTTTTGTGGAAACCAATTTTTTTTCGATGATTATTCGATGAATAGAAAGGTCAGAAGAACTAAATAGAAAATGATAAATGTCTTCACTGTCACTTTTGATCAGTGCGGTGCATCCTTGTTGAATTAAAGTACTAATTTCTTTCAGAAAAAAATATCCTATTGACCCCAAACTTTTGAAAAGTAGTGTATTTGAGCTCAGAACTGAAAAATGTTAGAAGCAGCTGCCATTTTTGCCTGATTTTTATTCATTAAAATAGTACAAGATCATTTTAAATCATTCGTGCATAACTTAATTAATATTAATGAGCAAAGGCTTTGCAAATTCATGACATCATACATCACAAACTTATGAGCAAAGTACATTCCAATGCAAACAAAAAATGCATGTCATTCATATTGTCCCGTAATTGCTTGTATGGAGTATGGAGTTGGTGGTTTACCAACAAAAGAAGTTTCTCCATCTGTTTGTTTTTCAAGGAATCGTGCAAGTATGCGGCACATCGAGCCTGAGCCATTTATTCTCAAAGCTCAGATTTTGTTGGGGGATGACGTTGAAACGCTCAGCGAAACATTATCATTCACGGCTGCAGAACGGGGGAGATTTAGACCCAGAGAATGAATTAGAGAAATTGGAAAGTTCCTCAGACATCAGTTCCCAGGAGTGTGAGAATAAAAAATGGTCCGATTTTGTTTTCTGGCAGAAGAAATGGAAAACAAAAGGCTCTAATTAATCAAAGTGATGTCGGCAGATGTGAAAGGTTGTGAATTACCAATTGAAACCAAAACATTCGGTCCTGTCGCCCCTCTGTCCACATTTGTCAGTGGTTTTCATGTGTGGAGGGGAAAGGTTTCCTGTAAAGCTGCTAAAATACTGGCCTCAGGGCCTATGTGTGTGTGTGTGTGTGTGTCTTTAAAAGTGTACTTCTGCTCTCTGTGTTTGTTATTTGAGGCCTAAGCTGCTACATTTTATTAGCAGCATTTTGACTGACCAAACCTGTTAAGAGATGGGCTGTGCTTGGAACAGCATACTAGTTACTCCTAAATTTGACTGAATAAGCAATTAGAAGATATGCACATTTAAAATGTACAGTTATAGGCTGCGTTGGGAATAGCATGCTACCTTAAGCCCTGGGTATACTTTACAGTTGAACACACAAAGTATACTTCATTCGGATCGTACGCATACACACGCATGCGCAGTTTTGAGCAATCTCTCACTGCGAGTTACTACCAATGTAAGCATCTTTGTATTCTTTCATGCTAGAGTTGAGAGTACTTTCTAACCTCTTGGCACAATCAGTTATCTGTGTAGGCCTCCATTGTTGCTGTAGCTTGCATTCGTTCCGGTCTGTTCTGTTTATGCAGTTTTTTTTTTTGACTACAGTACCTTGTGATTCGACTCCCCCAGGGCACGGTCGCCACCTTGTGGATAAAATAATTACTGCAAAATAAAGAAAAAGAAATGTGCATGTGCGACCTGTGCGTGCGGTTACAAAAATCCAGCGGTATGCATACTATTCTGACGATGAAATTTACATTGCGTAAAAAGTGAAGTACACTTTGGGCTTTTAGCCTTCTTATTGTATTATTTGTGCAATATGCATATGTGCAATTTTTTGTATGCATGAATACATAACCGAAATGTGGAGTACAATAAAATACAACTTATTTTATTATTTTTATTTATTTATTTATTTATTTTTACTTATTTTAGTTTTAGTTACTGTAGTTGCCAAGGCAACATTTCTATTTTTTTTTTTTAATTTTAAGTTTTTCATCTAATATTTACTTTCAATTTTATTTTAGCTTTATTTCAGTTAACGAAAATGACATTTAAATAGGTTTGCATTTAGTTAATAACAACACTGAATTGGATGCCACTCACATAATTACACATGCGCGTGATGAGGTCATGTGACAACAATGTACAATCATACTACTGTAGAGCTGCACGATTCTGGATTAATTGAGAATCACAATTTTTTGGTTTCAAACAGAGATCACAATTCTCCAAAGATTCTGATCAGACAACTAAACAAAATAACATGTAATTTACTAGAGGTTCTGACAAAATGCTAATTGCTGCAGTCTATATAAAATGTTTAATTAATCTGAATAAATTATTTTAAAAAATGGCTTGAGTGAATGATTCAGTGACTCATTCATAAATACTTAATTGTTTCATTACTGTATGAATCAGCTTTTGAATTAATCTCTTGAATAAATGATTCAGTGACAAATATATTTTTAAGAGTCACTTGTCGCCACCTACTGGCGTAATGATGTAATCAATAAAATCGTTATTTGAAATATCAAATTACTTTCAAGAGGTGATTTACTCGCTTCCGTAGACATCAGTGTTTATATCCTGACTATAAACTTTTTGTCCCAGTTCTTCTATGATAAGAATATTTGAGATAATGAAACTGTGTGGTTTAAAAATGGTTTGTGAATCCGTTTCATGCCTAAACATGACAACTGCTCTCTCTGGAAAAGTGGCAGCACGAACGCAGATTTGAACATTTTCAGTTCTCAGCGTAAATGAGTACACCCCCTTTGAAAAGTAACATTTTAAACATTATCTCAATGAACACAAAAACAATTTCCAAAATGTTGACAAGACTAAGTTTTATATAACATCTCTTCAACTTATAACATGAAAGTAAGGTTAATAATATAACTTAGAGAACAAAATTTTCAGTTTTACTCAAATTAGGGTGATGAAAAATGAGTACACCTCACTGAAAGTCTCTGGAGCAAAGCTAAATTTTAGACTACAAATGTCTAATTTAACAAGAATTCAACCACAGGTGAGTCTAATTATTCATTACACAGGTGTCCAGCAGACAGTTGATTATAAATGGGTGTTCCAATTTCATGCTGTCAGCAATGGCACCACATGGAAGAGAAATGTCACAAGACCTGAAAAAGAAAATCATTTCTTTACACCAGAAAGGTGAAGGTTACAAGAAGATTAGCAAAGCTTTACTTATCAGTCAGAATACTGTAGCAAAAGTACAAAAATTTAAAAAAGATGGAACTGCAACCATCTCACAGAGACGTCCAGGTCGTCCACTGAAGTTAACACCTCGACAGGAGCGCCTTCTGATGAGAAGGGTTGAAGGAAATCGGCATACAAGTTCACTGCAGTTATCTAAAGAAGTAGAAAGCCAAACTGGGGTGACTATTTCCCGTGACACAATACGGCGTACACTGCAGAGGAATGGCATGCATGGGTGCCGTCCACGAAAGAAGCCTCTCCTAAAGCCCAGGCACAAAAAAGCCTGCCTTGAGTTTGCCAGGCCCATGCTGACAAAGATGAAGACTACTGGGACTCTATCCTCTGGAGTGATGAGACCAAGATAAATGTTTTTGGAACTGATGGCTTCAAAACTGCATGGCGTCGCAAAGGTGAGGAATACAAAGAAAAATGCATGGTGCCTACAGTGAAACATGGCGGTGAAGTGTCCTTATGTGGGGCTGCATGAGTGCTGCTGGTGTCGGGAGCTGCATTTCATTGATGGCATCATGAATTCACAGATGTACTGCTCTATACTGAAAGAGAAGATGCCACCATCACTCCGTGCCCTTGGTCGTCGTGCACTTTTCCAACATGACAAAGATCCTAAACACACATCTAAGGCCACTATTGGATTTCTGAAGAAGAACAGGGTGAAAGTGATTCAGTGGCTCCTGATCTGAACCCAATCGAACACCTATGGGGAATTCTGAAGAGACAAGTTGAGCATCACTCTCCATCCAGCATCCAGTCTCTAAAAGAGGCCATTCTTGAAGAATGGAAAAAGATAGATGTTGCAAAATTTCGACAACTTGTTCATTCCATGCCTAGAAGACTTGGTGCTGTCATTAAAAATCATGTGAGCATTGTAGGTGTGATTTTGTCAAAGTTTTAATAGACACAGTCGAATTGTGGGTGGGTGTTTGAATCAAGATTGCGATCTTTTAACCATTCATCGTGCAGATCTATGCTACTGTTTAAACTACTATAACTGCATAATGTATTTTGTTTCACATACTTTACAAAAAAGCAAGTAGTATGTGGTTGAAAGGCATTTAGATTACTGCTGTATTTTCCTGTTCATGTTTTTACTGTAAAGGTTCAGTTTTAGAGGTTTGGCTGCATATATAACTGACCCCTGTCAGATAAATGTGATATAAGCTGTTTTCTCATATAGATGTTCTCTTCAGCTCCCCGTGGCTCTTTCTGCTGCTTTCCCAGGGTGCCGCGGGTCTGTTGATACAGATGCGTCCTGGGGTCTGAAGTCAGTGGGGTGCTTTCATTCTCCTCTTACTGTTCAAACACTGATGAGCATGATTCTGATCTGGGGTCAGTCAAAGAAAAGCAACACTCACCCAGTTCCTCTGGTTCTGAACGGCTGATACTTTTCTCACCAAGCCGAACCAGACTTCCAAATGCTCTTAAAGTCACCATGAAATCAAAAGTGACAATTGTCCTTATTTATTATAGAATACTGCAATATCTTTTATAAATGATTTATCCATGCACATTTTTTTTATCCATGTGTCCCTCATAATTTTGAATCAAAATAACTTCCTCTTCCTCTTGCAGTGACATCTCTTCTCTGATGATGAGGGCGGGGCAACCTGTCACTCACATGAGATCCACCAATAGCAAACTTGTGTATATGTTAGTATATGTTCACAGGTGTGCTGGTATATTATATGTGTGTTTGGGCTCAGATTTGTGGGTAAACTGAAGGAAATCTCTAAGCTGCTGTTCCTGAAAATAATTTAAGTGGTTGTCATGCATCAGTAATCAAAATATTTCCTAACCAGAATTGAGCTTATGAGACTTCTTTCAAAAACATTAAAAAATCTTACCGACTTGAAACTTGGACCAATGAGATTTCACTGTCAGCGGAGCTACCTGGTGCAATGTGACAAAACTAGAATCAAAGAAATATAATTGCATGGATTTATTGCATGATATTGTAAACAAATCAGATATCTCTCTTCTGTAAAGTAATCATGCTTTCTGTCTCTTTTCTCCTTTCATTATGTTCTGCAGTGCGTTTTAATGGAACTAAAGAAGCACCCACCTGCATGGATAAAAATCACGGCTGTGCCCACATTTGCAGAGAGACGCCTAAAGGAACCATCGCCTGTGAGTGCAGACCGGGATTTCAGCTCACCAAGAACAGCCGAGACTGTAAATGTGAGTACAATCACTGTTCATCAGGGATGAGTGGATAAATAGATAGACAGACAGACAGACAGACATACAGAAGGATGATGGATGGATGGATGGATGGATGGATGGATGGATAGATAGATAGACGGATGGACGGAAGGATGATGGAGGGAAGGAAGGATGAATGATGGATGGATGGATAGATGGACTGAAGAATGATGGAAGGAAGGATGGATGGATGGATGGATGGATGGCTGGATGGATGGATGGATGGATGGATGGACAGATGGATGGATAGAAGGATGATGGAAGGAAGGAAGGATAGATAGATAGATAGATAGATAGATAGATAGATAGATAGATAGATAGATAGATAGATAGATAGATGGCAGGAAGGATGATAGATAGATAGATAGATAGATAGATAGATAGATAGATAGATAGATAGATAGATAGATAGATAGATAGATAGATAGATAGATAGATAGATAGATAGATGGATGAAAGGATGGATGGAACGATAGATGGAGATGGATGGATGGATGGATGAAAGGATAGATGGATGGATGGAACAATAGATGAAGATGGATTAATGGATAGATGGATGGAACAATATATGGAGATAGATGGATGGATGGATGGATTGATGGATTGATGGATGGAACAATAGATGGAGATGGATTAATGGATGGATGGATGGATGGATGGAACAATATATGGAGATGGATGGATGGATGGATGGATGGAACAATAGATTGAGAAGGATGGATGCATGGATGGATGGATGGATGATGGATGGATGGATGGAACAATAGATTGAGATGGCTTGATGGATGGATGCATGGTTGGTTGGATGGATGGATGAATGGAACAATAGATTGAGAAGGATGGATGGATGGATGGATGGATGGATGGATGGATGAATGGAACAATAGATTGAGAAGGATGGATGGATGGATTAATGGATTGATGGATGGAACAATAGATGATGGATGGATTAATGGATGGAACAATATATGGAGATGGATGGATGGATTGATGGATGGATGGATGGATGGATGGATGGATGGATGGATGATGGATGGATGGATTGATGGATTGATGGATGGAACAATAGATGAAGATGGATTAATGGATGGAACTATATATGGAGATGGATGGATGGATGGATTGATGGATGAATGGATGGAACAATAGATGATGGATGGATGGATGGATGGAACAATAGATTGAGATGGCTTGATGGATGGATGGATGGATGGAACAATTGATTGAGATGGCTTGATGGATGGATGGATGGATGGAACAATTGATTGAGATGGATGGATGGATTGATGGATTGATGGATGGAACAATAGATTGAGAAGGATGGATGGATGGATGGATGGATGGATGGATGGATGGATGGAACAATTGATTGAGATGGATGGATGGATTGATGGATTGATGGATGGAACAATAGATGAAGATGGATTAATGGATGGAACAATATATGGAGATGGATGGATGGATTGATGGATTGATGGATGGAACAATAGATGAAGATGGATTAATGGATGGATGGAACAATAGATTGAGATGGCTTGATGGATGGCTTGATGGATGGATGGATGGATTGATGGATGGATGGATGGAACAATAGATTGAGATGGCTTGATGGATGGATGGATGGATGGATGGATGGATGGATGGATGGATGGATGAATGGAACAATAGATTGAGAAGGATGGATGGATGGATGGATGGATTGATGGATGGAACAAAAGATGATGATGGATTAATGGATGGAACAATATATGGAGATGGATGGATGGATGGATTGATGGATTGATGGATGGAACAATAGATGAAGATGGATTAATGGATGGAACAATATAGGGAGATGGATGGATGGATTGATGGATTGATGGATGGATGGATGGATGGAACAATAGATGAAGATGGATGGATGGATGGATGGATGGATGGATGGAACAATAGATTGAGATGGCTTGATGGATGGATGCATGGTTGGATGGATGGATGGATGAATGGAACAATAGATTGAGAAGGATGGATGGATGGATGGATGATGGATGGATGGATGGAACAATAGATTGAGATGGCTTGATGGATGGATGCATGGTTGGATGGATGGATGAATGGAACAATAGATTGAGAAGGATGGATGGATGGATGGATGGATGGATGATGGATGGATGGATGGAACAATAGATTGAGATGGCTTGATGGATGGATGCATGGTTGGATGGATGGATGAATGGAACAATAGATTGAGAAGGATGGATGGATGGATGGATGGATGAATGGATTGATGGATGGATGGATGATGGATGGATGGATGGAACAATAGATTGAGATGGCTTGATGGATGGATGCATGGTTGGATGGATGGATGAATGGAACAATAGATTGAGAAGGATGGATGGATGGATGGATGGATGGATGAATGGAACAATAGATTGAGAAGGATGGATGGATGGATTAATGGATTGATGGATGGAACAATAGATGATGGATGGATTAATGGATGGAACAATATATGGAGATGGATGGATGGATTGATGGATGGATGGATGGATGGATGGATGGATGATGGATGGATGGATTGATGGATTGATGGATGGAACAATAGATGAAGATGGATTAATGGATGGAACTATATATGGAGATGGATGGATGGATGGATTGATGGATGAATGGATGGAACAATAGATGATGGATGGATGGATGGAACAATAGATTGAGAAGGATGGATGGATGGATGGATGGATGGATGGATGGATGGATGGATGGATGGATGGAACAATTGATTGAGATGGATGGATGGATTGATGGATTGATGGATGGAACAATAGATGAAGATGGATTAATGGATGGAACAATATATGGAGATGGATGGATGGATTGATGGATGGAACAATAGATGAAGATGGATTAATGGATGGATGGAACAATAGATTGAGATGGCTTGATGGATGGCTTGATGGATGGATGGATGGATTGATGGATGGATGGATGGAACAATAGATTGAGATGGCTTGATGGATGGATGGATGGATGGATGGATGGATGGATGGATGAATGGAACAATAGATTGAGAAGGATGGATGGATGGATGGATTGATGGATGGAACAAAAGATGATGATGGATTAATGGATGGAACAATATATGGAGATGGATGGATGGATGGATGGATGGATTGATGGATTGATGGATGGAACAATAGATGAAGATGGATTAATGGATGGAACAATATATGGCGATGGATGGATGGATTGATGGATGGATGGATGGAACAATAGTTGAAGATGGATGGATGGATGGATGAATGGAACAATAGATTGAGAAGGATGGATGGATGAATGGATGGATGGATGGAGAGATGGTTGCGTTGATAGATGTTAGCAATTAAAAGTTAGTGATCTCTAATCTCTCATGTTGTTGTTCCTGTTTAGTGACGTGTAACTATGGTAACGGCGGCTGTCAGCACATCTGTGAGGAGATGGACCACGGGCCCAGATGTTCATGTCACATGAAGTTTGCGCTTCACTCTGATGGGAAGACCTGTGTAGGTCAGTCAACACATGACTCCACCCGACCCGGTGCTTTAACTACACTAAAGAGCAGTTTGATCACACTAAATCAAGCTGTTCCTGTGAGAGGTGATGGGAAAATAAGGGCGATTTGTGACGTCAACCTAAAGGAAGATAGTTTTAGACATTATTAGATTTGTTGAACGATTACGAAGAATCTCCAGACACTGTTAAAGCACAGGCATTGGCTTTAAGTGACTTCTAATGGAAACTCTAAACTTAATGTTCTGTCCAGTCCAGAGTTTGGCTTGATTTTATGCGGTGGAACCAAATCTCAGAGTTTCACTCAACATACAGTGAGAAATGGGCTCTTCTCTGCATCTCAAGTGTTTTACAGTGAGCACATTGTCCTTTAGTTACACTTCATTTACATACATATGTTAGTGTTTCCATTAGTCTAGTCACGGATGAGGATTTACAGGCATCATGGGAGCCATAAACAGAAAGTTGAGCGCAAAAAGACACTTACGCATGAGGTATAAACTTGATGTATTTGACAATATATCAGACTTAGGAAATCAAGATCACTGAATGTGAAGAGTTATGTGCCTTCCTGCTCTATTCGTCTTTTTTTTCTGTTTAACCTTGCTTGCTTGAACACATTTCCCTTCCGACTTTTCACGTTCTTAAAGAGCACCGTTTGGTCTTGATGCTGTTTAAAGCTGCAGTGTGTAATTTATGAGCCTTTAGCATTACCAAATTAATTTGCAAAAAAAGCTGGTTTTCTTATAGTTGTGTCAGCATAATAAGCATTATTTTAGTATTTTAACGTCCAAAAACGTTACACACAGCAGCTTTATGACTTGAATAGTAAGTGTGTGTATGTCTGAGTCAATCAGCTGTTCTGTGCACCTCTTTAATCAATCACAGCTTTGCTTTGTATTACTGCAACCAATCACAGCAGACCTCTGATTCCTGAAGGACTAGCAATCCACAGCAGACTTACAGCTGTTTACGCCGAGTCTGATTAACGTCATTCAAAATCTCTGTGCCAAAACAAATAATTTTGTGTCGTGTGTTTATTTGTGTATTTTTTTTTTTCAGACAGTAGAACATATTTTAGGGAAAATTACCCAAAACTACTTAGAATTTTTTTTTTTTTTTTATGAAAAATTATTTAAGAAATATGTATATATATATATATATATAATAAATATAAATATATTTTTGTTAAACATAATATATTTGTGTACTGTATATATTTATTATGTATATATAAATACATACACATACTTGTATATATTTAAGAAATATTTACATTTATATATGTATCTATATATATTTATGTAATTTATATTATATATACATATAAATATTTAATATATATATATATATAATATATTTTTGTTAAACATAATATATGTGTGTGTACTGTTTATATTTATTATGTATATATAAATACACACACATACATGTATATATTTAAGAAATATTTACATTTATATTAGTGTATATATATAATTTATATTATATATTCATATAAATATTTAATATATATAAATATAATATATTTTTGTTACACATAATAAATGTGTGTACTGTGTATATTTATTATGTATATATAAATACACACATTTACGTGTATATATGTAAATATTTATATAATTTATATTATATATAAATATTATATATACATAAATATAATATATTTTTGTTAAATATATGCATGCATGTGTGTGTATTTATATATACATAATAAATATAAACAGTACACACATTTATTATGTAAACAAACTTTTATTTTGGATGCGATTCATCATGATTAATTGTATGTCAGCACTAAATAATAATAATAACAATAATAATTTTGCAAATTAATTATTTTTCTATTTTTCTACATGATCTCAATATTTGTTTTTGAGAATCCCCCACAATTTTTTTTTTTTACAATTTTTTTTTTTTTTTAATACTTTGATGTTTAGTCACATTGGCTTTGATCGCATTGAGGCCATTATTACCGCCAGTCAGCGACAGAAACTGATGCTCATATGAAAAGACACTATTTATCTGTGTTTGCGTAAGCTGAAGCTGAAAATGGATCATGGGAGCGTTGGCCGTAACAGCTGGAAAAGTCATAAAACAAGCGGACTCGCAGACTTCAGGATGGCATTATGAATCCTTAAGTTAGCAACCGACCTCCAGCCTCTTCTTAGCGGCCATATCCAAATAGAAACAAACATACACGCTCTTGAAGACAGACCATTAAAAGCACAATTTCAGCAGTCTAAATATCAGGGACCTTGTTTCCCGACTGAACGGTGGTTAGTCTGGCTTCTGATGCGTTTATTTGCACTCTCTCCCCGACTGGATCCAGCTCTTATGTCAAGGTCTCACTCAGACGCCCTATTATTACCCCTCTGTTCCCCAAAACCTGCCAGCAGCTCCGCAAATGAGACGTCTGGCTTGTCTGACGGGCCCCGAAGACAAAACTGAAAGAGTAAAGCGCAGGCCACAGAGGCCAGAGGGGTGCGGTGAATCTGTCAGGGTCGCACATTTCCCCCCACAGGAATCCAGATGGAGCACGGCAGCCGAAGGCTGGGTTGCGGTCGCTGCCGCTGCCGGCTAGGTCGCTCTCTCGCAAGCTCTAATAGGCCTGAAAGCCACAATAAAACAAGCTGAACTTATTAATGAGCCCCCGTTGAGCGATGGGCTGGAGTCACAGAGTAATTGATGTGGCCTAGCCACAATCCCCTGAGGAGATGGAAACCGTTGGTATGATAAGAGAAGGTGAGAAGAGAGGGTAGATGGATGTTTCTTCAACGACAGGCACTTTTATGTCTTGGGGGTTGACTTTTATACACTTTTTGTGCTATCAAAGTCACATTTAAACTTTTGTGGAAACTTTTTTACTGTGCTTTTATTATGCACTTATTTCAAACACATTAATAGTAAAATGTACTGTTCAGAAGTTTGAGGTCGGTAAGATTTTTAATGCTCTTGAAAGAAGTCTCACCACGGCAGCATTTATTTGATCAAAAATACAGAAAAAACAGTAATATTGTGAAATATTATTTCAATTTAAATTCTATGTGAATATATAGTATAGTAATTTATTCCTGTGATCAAAGCTGAATTTTCAGCATCATTACTCCAGTCTTCAGTGTCACATGATCCTTCAGAAATCATTCTAATATGCTGATTTGCTGCTCAAGAAACATTTCTTAATATTATCAGTGTTGAAAAGAGTTGTGCTGCTTCATATTTTTGTGGAAACTGGGCCATTTTATTTTATTTATTTATTTTGATAATTAGAACATTCAAAAGAACTGTGTGTGTGTGTGTGTGTGTGTGTTTAATTGGCATAAAATTATGCAAAGAAACAAAAGAAGTTAGGCATTTTATTTTGCTCTAGTCAATAATTGTATCCCTTAATACTCATTTTTGATCTCCAAAGTGACACATTTAAACGTTTTTTCCTGTGAAAAAAAATCTTTATGCCTTAAAATAGCTTGAATGTAACTCGACACCTTTGCTTCATTTAGTATATGCGGAACCATGAATATGCTAATTAGCCCCGCCTCCACTTTCTCGCACGAGCTCAGAGATCCACTCGGTCGACTTACTTGGGTAAGCGCTGCACAAATGGTATCCCTTTTTACAACGTCGTACACATAACGGTAATTAAAATGATTAGTCTTTTGCTTGACTATGTTATCAAACAGCTAATAACGTGTTGCTAATGTCCTTGTTCGCCATCTCAAAATCAGTATTCTTACAAACGCTTTGAACAACTCAGAACATCAGTGGAGAAAGGCATACAGCTCATCATAACATCGTAATATACATCATACACCCACTATATTGCTAAAAAATAAACAGGAATAACCTTCTCTTGAGACTCCCCTGCTTCAGAGCATAGTAATGATATGCTAAAGCCCAATGGCACGTTGACGTGATTGGTAGTTTGTAGATATAATAAACACCAGTGATTTCAAACCGCATCTTTAGATCACTGCAGTTTTAAAGAGAAAATACTCAGAAATGGTGCTGACTGATGAATTTGCTCATTGTTTGTCTTAAAGCATATTAAAAACACCACATAGACATATAAACAACATTAAAAACTTGATTTTCCCCAGAGGGGGACTTTAAAAAATGATGCGGTGGGAATAAAATTTGTTGGTTCAGAATAAAAATGAAAAAATAAATAAATAAAATAACATAATTCTTCCACTGTTGGCAATTGTAAGTTGACAAATGACTTAAACTGGTCAGAGAAATTTATTTTCTAAACGTCCACATGGCCAAAAGTGTCCTAGTCGAAGAAACATTCAGCACAAGCTTTCATTTTTCATTCTTTTCAAGTTTTGCCAACCCCCCTCGCTTTGTTTACAACACATCAAGAATAAAATGGTTCAGAGGAGCAGACGTAGCATGTGTTAAAGACATTTTCAGATGCCATTGCAGTGATTTGGTCAGTGACTGGAGCCTGACCAACACTTCAGCATCTCTGGTTGGATTTGCTCAGACAGCCTCGCAGAAATAGCTCAGCGTTTGCATCGGTGCATCAGATCGCCTGTATTTTTGTTAGTCAGACCTCATTAATATGATATGGATCCTTATGAACAGGTGTTAACAATTTTGCTCAGAATAGCTTCTAAGTGATCTCTTGTCATTTTTAACCTAACATCCTTTGATTCGGGCCTCTGCGCAATAGTTCTGGGACTTTAATCTTGAAATGGCACACTGGTCGAGTAAAATCAATCACTCTGATCTCACTGGGTGGCTTTTTGTGTTCCTTGAGCTGCTTCATCTATTCTCTAACCCCTCTCTCTTCATCCTCATTGACTGCTTTTCTTCAGAAGTGATGGATTTCAGCCGCTCTGATTACTTTTGCACTTCCATCCTTCACAATCTGTCACCGAAGTTTTGCCTTGGCGGGTTTAGCAAAGGGGTTCGATTTGAAACCGCACAGTGAGCAGATGGGATGGCAATAAAACAAACACACTATCCGTGTTTATTGACAGATAATACCCGAAGAGAGCAATGCGTTAGCATTCCCATTCATCGCAATGGGAGTTGCAGTCGTACACAGTCCGGTTAGCGACTCTCCAAAGTGGTGACAAATTTGGGCACTGGTAATCATTGACTATATTAAATAATGAAATAAATTTTATTTAGTCAGAATTCATGACTATTTTTGAATGTTCGTCAATGGATAAAGATGCTCTTTGTAGTTACAGCATCTGTACATTTTTATAGTAATTTTCTGTTTATGATCGTATGATCCTGAAAGGCAATTGACCCTTCACTGGGAGTTTGATTGACAGGCGATCTAACCAATCATAACGCCGCATCCGCCGTTTTGTCAGACAAAGCAGTTAGTAGATTAGCGTCGGTGGATTTGAACTTGAATGTGTACTGACGTCTTTCCACGGTTGAAACAACATTCCTTCTGATGTTCATTCATGTTTATTTGATGCTATAAATGAACCAGTAGGAAGAGATGATCGGTTTACGAGCGGCTTGAACTGAGGCACTGCAGCGATCTGTCACGACACATTAAGATCCATAAAACGGAATTGTTGTTTAAATTTCTTTAAAAATTACAGAATTTGACATTTGAGACTTTGTTTCATATCAAAAGTGTCCTACTCTGTCTTATCTGTCGACGCATTTCAGTGTCCTCTTTGCTCCGCGATATAAATAATGTGTGACATAATAGCGGCATGGCATGTCGGATGTAGCAACAGTAACTAAAGGGGGCGGGTCTTTGCGAACGGTCAATTGATTTGAAACTTGAGGTAATTTATTTATAGTCTTATTTGGGATTTAAGAACCATCGGTTCTTCTCGTACCTACAAGTAGAGAACTGCATGGGACGGATTTTTCAGTACCGCTTCTGCCCGCTTTCTGTCGCAAAAATATATACCTTCTCCTGCTCCCACCCGCTGCATTCATGTTTTGTCCCGCACCCGCCCGCAAAAGCCCGCAGGTGAAGGTATACGCAGATTTGTTCAGTACGTCCATGAAATTTCCATTAAATAGTTACATGTCACCTAGCCACAAGCTACACATCCCAACACTCCCAATAAATGATTTGTTATTAGAGGGATAGTTCACCCAAAAATGAAAGTTATCCCATAACAAGCCATCCTAGGTGTATATGACTATCTTCTTTCAGACAAACACAATCAGAGTTATATTAAAAAATATCCTGGCTCTTCCAAACTTTATAATGGCATTGAATAGAGTTTTTGAAGCTCATAAAAGTAATCCATACAACTCCAATGGGTTAATAAATGCCTTCTAAAGTGAAGCGATTGGTTTTTGTAAGAAAAATATCCATATTTTAAACTGCTTCTTTTAATATAACTTGG
Organism: Megalobrama amblycephala; assembly: GCF_018812025.1. Lineage (NCBI taxonomy): Eukaryota > Metazoa > Chordata > Actinopteri > Cypriniformes > Xenocyprididae > Megalobrama > Megalobrama amblycephala. The sequence goes on along the minus strand of NC_063067.1, from coordinate 6,091,847 downwards.
TTCGACTGAAAGAAGAAAGTCATATACACCTAGGATGGCTTAAGGGGGAGTAAATTATGGGATCATTTTCAGTTTTGGGTGAACTATCCATTTAAAGCATCTACATTCACAAACTGCTGTAAAACATGTTGTAAAGAGAAACCTTTGACGGTCTCAAGAGCGAAACACAGATATGCACTGGATCGCTTGCCAAATCTGTTTCACCAACATGCTATTATTACATAGAAAACTGATTCTAGACCAGCAGTTATGGGTAGCTTTTCCCTTTAAAAAAACAGAAGCAGCAGCAGGCACCTATGCTTGCTCGTGTAAATTGTGGTTTATTTTATATTAAACTTTTGAATGATGGTGTAACTTAAATGGGTTGTTTACCCCAAAATGAAAGTCATTTACTCACCCTCATTTTGTTCCAAACCTCTTTGAATTTCTTTCTTCTGTAGAGCACAAAAGAAGATAGATTGAATAATTTTTTTGTCTTTTATCAATGCATTGAATGTCAAAAGGGTCTTTCATTGTATGAAAGCTTTGGAAGGACATGAGAGTGAGTAAATGATGACAGGATTTCATTTTTAAGTGAACTATCCTTTAAAAAACACAACCTGACATAGTGAATCTGCCACAGCAATCTTAACAGTCGTATGTCTTCTTGTAGGCTGTACACATCCTTGCACCTTTTTCTTAGCAACAAGTAGTAAATGATGCTCACTTTCCAGTGGAATTCACTCTTAATACATCTGAACAGAATGTGAAAACGCTAACGGCTAACCGCTAAGTGTTTTTCCACATGGGTCCAGGCATCTTCATGTGATCCTACAATCAAACGACAAGCATAAGCCAGTAGATTTGCACGAACATTTCCACAGAAGACACTTAGCAAACAAAAGGGTTGTGGAGATTCTTAGCCTGAGAGAGATGCTAATCCGAAACAGATGCTCACATCTGGCTGGTACACACAATCCCCAGGCATCATATTGTTTAAAATGTTTGTTTCATAAGCAGTTCCCCAGCTAACAGGGAACGTTCTCAGAACGTTCAGGCAAGGTTCTCTCAAAGTTAGGAACAAATATTCTTCCAGTAACGTTAATAGAATGTGCTTTCAGAGTTATCTGGACTTTAATAATGTTCTCAAAAACGTCATTGTTTATGGAACATTTTAATTGGACGTTAATCTAATGTTTTTTAAATGTTACTGCCCTGTTTCGGAACATTCTGAGAACATTAAAAAGTAACAATCATATAAGTAAAACATTCTTAGAACGTATTTTTGTTAGCTGGGTCAGTGCTGTGCCTTTTGGTCAGACAGACTTTGTTTGCTTGGTAGTTTGGTTATCTGTAGATTTAAACTGAGAAGTCACAGCACAGGTAAGTGATCGAATGTCTTAGATGAACTGCAGCGGGAACCATTGCCACTATTTGTCTCTGCATGACATCAGTTCACGCCTTCCTGCTCATTTTGGAGGTTTACCATGAAGTGTCTGGTTGTAGTCAGACGCACACTTAACTGTAATCTGCATCTACATTGCAAAAAGTGCTGTTCTTTCTCAGTATCTTTGTCTTGTTTTCTAGTACAAATGTCTAAACATTCTTAACAAGATTTGGCCTAATATCTTAAGTCATTTTGAGAATGTTTATGTGTTTAGAATGTTTAGATATTTGTACTGGAAAGCAAGACAAAAATACTAAGGAAGAAAATAATTTTCGCAGTTTACTGCTCTCTGTGTCGATTCACTCTTGTACATGAGTGTTGTCTTGTCGCTGCATGAGAAGACTAACACTCGGCCTTGTTTTTCTCTGTACAAAAGTGTACAAAACTGGTTCAAGTGCTGAAAACATCATCTGATCAGACTGCCCTCGTCTGATGGTTTAAGTAAGTTTTGGGCCTCTAAATCAGCTTAAACCAACTATAATCAGTACCTGCAAACCTTGGATTGGTTCTTTTAACAGTTAGTTTATGAACTACTCTGCAAAAAATGATGTTCTTCCTCAGTATTATTGTATTGTTTCCCAGTACAAATATCTTAACATTGTTAAATCAAGATACTTAAGAAGCAAAATTACTTACGATAGTCTTGTTTTCTGAAAAATATATCAAATTGAAGTGACTTTATGCTTAAAACAAGAAAAAAAATGTGCCAGTGGGGTAAGAAAAATAAACTTAATTCAAAGGTAAAGAAGTTTATTTTTCTGAAATGTTTTAAGCTCAGAGTCACTTAATTTTGATGCATTTTTCCAAAAACAAGACTTAATATCTTATGCCATTTTCCTTCCCAAGTAAATGTTTCTTGATTTAAGAATGTTTAGATATTTGTATTGGAAAACAAGCCAAAGATACTGAGGAAGAAAATCATTTTTGTAGGGTAAATTGCTCTTGCAGCCTCATAAAAGGGTCAGTTTGAGCACCAGGGTTACTAAAAACACAAATTTGACTGGCCAGGGTGTTTTATAAAGTTTATAAAGTAATTCTTGGAAGACTAAGCAGTGTTTTTGTAATGTGTGTGTGTGTATGCAGAGGAAAGGAGTGTCCAACAGCAGCCACTGCAGCCACAGCTGTTACCCAATGGTAAATATGTCAATTTCTCTAGCTTGATTCCTATTGGCTACTTCTTTCCACAGTGGGTGTGGTTAAGCTGGAACTCTTACTAACCTTTATTGCACCAATTTCTTGGGTTGTGGGTCCATTCTGGCAATCAGGAGATCAACAAAATGAACTTTGTACCCATGTTAAATGGTTATCCTCTTGAACTGCCTGAATGAAAACCTGAAACCAATCTTGCTTGCAAACCTCCTCATTAGGAACTGCCCATTTTTTAATCAGAAAGCATGTCTAATGAGGGTTTAACAATGAAGTCGCTGCAGTCTCCTATGACTCTTTACGATTAAGGGAAAAATGGGTCAGATTTGGCCCACGTTTTTCCAAAATTAATTATTTTAATGGAATTCAAAAGGACTTGCTGTAACATGTCAAAGTACTTCCTACTTTGTTGCTTACCCTGAATGAAAAGGCCCGTTCACGCCAAGAACGATGACTATAAAGATAACTATATTAGCATACACACCAATGAATAATAGTTCTGTTTATTTAAGCACGTGCTGCGGTTCTTTCAAGCAGGATGGATTCTGATTGGCTGTTAATGTTTTTGTTGTTCATCAGCTGGGAAAAAAATCCAATGATATCTTTCATCTCTGACATTATCGTTATTATTATAGTTATCATCCTTGGTGTGAATGGGCCTTTATTCTGCAGAATTTTGATATTTAGAGAATGTTACATTAGAATACATATTTTTCTAGGGATAAATTCTTCTAATGGAATTCAATTGGACTTGCTATAACACATCACCATACTTCGTTTTTTCAAAGTGCATCATGCATGACTTCAAATTGTGAAAGCGTTTTGTTGTGGGTTTGCACACTTTTGATTGCACAGGGCTCTGAGGTTATAAAGGAGACTGATCCGTTCTGGCACTAAATCTGCATGCTGGCTGTTGGTGTCCTGGGATCCTGTTTATTCGGCCTGAAATAAGCGCACGGCAAATACTGTACACCAAAGCCCAAGGACAACCTTTGTCCCAGTACCAAAATCTCATCTCGCTTTGTTTCTCTTTCTGTCAGCTCATGCTATTTTCTCGCCCTGGAAAGCAATGGCATTTTTGAAAAACGAGCTTGTTTGCACGACAACCTTTTAACATCAGACTGGATTTAATGAGGACTGATGTGTTTGGTCGAGGCTAAGAGAGACCTGTGCCAACAGCTGTCATATTTACCAAATAGCTCTACCTCTGGCGGCATGTTCCCAACTTGTTCCAACCCTTACAGAAACCAATTGTGCCAACATTTGCAATTCCTGAGCACTGGCTGAACGTCGGAGGATGGAGAACCCATTATGCTGTTTTACATTGTTTTACATTGTTACCTTTGTGTAAATGTTGCTGTTTGAGCATTAAAAAAAGGTCTGCAAAATTCCAAAGCACAATGTCCCTCCAGCGGGATTTCTTCTCTATATCAGTGTCAGTGTTTCTGAGCTCCCTGAAACGCCTCTGTTGTAAACTCGAGTTTACTTCCGGGAACGAACACGTCACAGTATTCCTCATTTAAATAATTCCCGCCAGAGGCATATGCAAAATAAAGGGGCAGGGCCTGGTTGAGTTAGATAGTAGTGTGTTAAAACTCACAGTTATGGTGAGGGGCGGGACATTTCCCAAACACGCTCAAAGCAGTTGACCAATCACAACACACTGATCAAGCCGACCAATCAGAGCACATTGTGCTTTTCAGAAGGAGGGGCTTCATACACTCTAAAAAATGCTGGATTAAAAGCAACCCAAGTTGGGTTGAAAATGGACAAACCCAGCGATTGGGTTGTTTTAACCCAGCGGTCGGGTTAAATGTTTGCCCAACCTTGCACCCAAAATGTGTTGGAAACTAACATTTATGAATATGTTTAACAACTGAACATTGCTTATTAATAAAATGTTCACCTTTTGATTATTATTGTTGCCTCTAGTAATTAACTTAACTTTAGACCAGCCATATATTGATTTTTAAACAATAGTTGGGTTAAATAAAACTGCCCAGCACGTTGGGCAAGCATTTTAACCCAACCGCTGGGTTTGTCCATTTTCGACCCAACTTGGGTTGTTTTTAACCCAGAATTTTTTTTTTTTTTTAGAGTGTAGAGACAGGAACTAAACAGAGAGGTACTGACAGACTGGGAATAGAGGAGCTGCAACAATGTCAAATATGTGAAAAATATGTTTTCAACATTCAAGCATTAAAACTTATTCTAGTAGAGCCTAAATACAAAATCAAGACTGAAAAAGGGCGTAATGTGGCCTCTTTTAGTTAGTTGAACCGTGCAATTACCATAATGGTGGTACAAACATGCCACCAGAGTCTAGGCTTTACTGTACATGCATTATTGCACAAAATACACATGCAAAATGTGTCTTTCTTTTGTTTAACAGCTGTCTTTTTTGGTTAAAGTTTCAGTGGTCAGAATGGCAGAAGCGAGATGATGGGATCTCTGGGGAAAACATTAAATGTCCTAATTGCAATTAACTGAATGCAATCTCGAATTTTGCCTCGGCAGAAAATCCTTCTCCCTGAACTTTCCTTGGAGGTGATTTTTACGTTGCAGCCTGCCTGCTGGGTACTAGTTAATGAGTGTGCTTTCTCTCAACATGAAGACTCTTAACAGTGAACTCCTCTCAAAGAGTGCAGAATAGAGAGTTTATGGAAACGATGGGGATGTGTTGGGATGCAACCAAAGCAGAGTCGTTCGTTTATGTATTGTGACACGAGTGAAAGGGGTTTTGAACGGGTCTCGGCATTCACAGGTGCCTCAAAAACCAGCCGATGTTTTGTCTATGTTGCCTGAGGAAGGTGTTAGATGCTTGATGTTTGAAGTGCATGATTGAAGTCTGAAAAGAAGGTCTTAACATAGTTTATTTGTAGCCCTCTCCTCTGAGAGGAGCCTGATATCTTCAGCAAAAGACTTCATTCTTAAAGCTACAGTATAGGTGGAATGATAATTATATCTGGATGATGTCTACTTATTTTGTTTAAGAGTATGTAAATGGTGCTTGTACATGAAAATTGTGCCACTATAAGTTCTATAGTTCTTCAGAGCTTTGTCCGGAAGATAGATAGATAGATAGATAGATAGATAGATAGATAGATAGATAGATAGATAGATAGATAGATAGATAGATAGATAGATAGATAGATAGATAGATAGATAGATAGATAGATAGATAGATAGATAGATAGATAGATAGATTAAAGAGTATGGTCATAAAGTGCATGTAATTACGAGCTGTTTTAAAGGGTTGGTTCACCCAAAAATTAAAATTCTGTCATTTATTACTCACCCTCATGTTGTTCCACACCCATAAGACTTTCGTTCGTTTTCAGAACACAAATTAAGATATTTTTGATAAAATCCGATGGCTCAGTGAGGCCTCCATTGACAGCAAGATAATTAACTCTTTCAATGCCCAGAAAGCTACTAAAGACATCTTTAAAACAGTTTGTGTGACTATAGTGGTTCAACCTTAATGTTATGAATCGAAGAGAATACCTTTTGTGTGCCAAAAATACAAATAATGACTTTATTCAACAATATCTAGTGATTAGCGATTTCAAAACACTGCTTCACGAAGCTTTGAAGCTTTACGAATCTTTTATTTCGAATTAGCGGTTCGGAGCGTGAATCAAACTACCAAAGTCTCATGATTTCAGTAAATGAGGATTCTTTACGTCATAAGTGTTTCGAAATTTCAGTGCTTCACCACTGATTCGAAACAAAAGATTTGTAAAGCTTCGAAGCTTCATGAAGCAGTGTTTTGAAATCGCCCATCACTAGATATTGTTGAATAAAGTCATTATTTTGTTTTTGTTTTTTGCCGCACAAAAAGTATTCTCGTCGCTTCATAACATTAAGGTTTAAATATGTCTTTAGTAGCTTTTTGGGCATTGAAAGAGTTAATTATCTTGCTGTCAATGCAGGCCTCACTGAGCCATCGGATTTTATCAAAAATATCTTAATTTGTGTTCCGAAGATGAACGAAGGACTTATGGGTGTGGAACGACATGAGGGTGAGACATTAACCCTTAAATGCATGACTCATCAATCATTCTTACATATTCGGGTCTTTATCGACCCGGATCTATATCTAACACGGAAAGATCTCTACCTGTCGTGATAATATAAAACTCCTCTGATATTAGAGTAACAATTACAGAAGAATAAAATAAAGCATATTTTGTTACCTTTTGGAGCTTGAAATGGCTCATTTTGAGCAGATGTTTTATGCCATCATCTCTGTCCTCGTCAGAGCTCATTTCCCAGTAAATTCAGCAAATAATGGGCTAGTTTTATGTTTGAGGTCACGAATATGAGCCCATTCGCGATCTCAAACGTATTCTCAAAACTATATAATTTTCAACATCTTCAAAATCAATATAGCTTTACCAGATCCATCCAGTAACAGTTACAGTCATATTTGATTGCGTCCAGTACTTGCTCTGCAGTAAATCGCTGAGCCATTTCATGTTTTTCTTATTATTTTGTTTTCTGTCTAAATGAGTCGTCACTTCAGCATTGTGTTTCAGACATTGCCACCTTGTGGAATGAAGGTGAATTGCACTTATTCCGTCATCTAAGATTCAATTATTGTTGTGCAGAAAAAATATACGTACACTCATACATACCTCGGGACGTTTGCGACCCTATACAATTTTTACAAAAAATGAATACAAAAATAGGCATTCTTTTATAATTGTATGATTTTTTTCTTGTTATATTCTTTATAATGAATTGATTGAGGAATACCAAGAAAGATGATGTCTAACTTTAAAAACGAACGAGGAGGAGCGTAGTGAATGACTTCCCGGGTCACTAAAGACCCGAGGTATGCATTTAAGGGTTAATGACAGAATTTTCATTTATGGGTGAACTAACCCTTTAATATTAATGAGTAATTTCATGGTAAAACAGATTAGAGTGATTTACTACATCAGCGGACCAGTTAAATGTTAAAGTAACACCATTCAGTGTATCACTGACCTGTGAAAGACTCCTTCAGACAGTCGGCCAGATAACACAAGTTTTGGTTTCATGGTTAACTTTGCCGCTGCTCTGCTCACTCCATGGATCATTAGCGTTTATTGGAAAGATCGCTTCAGTAACCGCACAGGTGTCTTACAGAGTCTGCCAGCAAATCAGACACCGCTTATCATCTCCTCTATCAAAAGATTATATTTATATCCACTCACACAGCTGAATCAAATCTTTTCAGATGGTAGAATTTACCCACACAAAGGGGAGTGTTTTCTGTGTGAGCATTTTTCAGCTCTCAAAGCCAACCATGTCAAACATTATAATCAGAGATTGATGCAGTTAGTGAATCTCTAAGCGTTTCAGAGGCGTGTTGTGACACAGACTTGCACCCTGGCACACACAGCCAACATATCTATCTATCTATCTGTCTTTCACTCTTTTATAAAGTTGTTCTTTCTGAATGCCAGCAGAGCTTTGTGCTAAACCCTTATTCATGACAGTTATTGTGCTTAGATTTTGAGCAGTATAAGGAAAGAAAACATATTTTTGTTGCATTTCATTTGTTTATTTGTTTGTTTTTTTGTCACTATATAATAGATTATAATTGTGTTATTTTTAGTTGGTAAACAAGGTCTGCAAAGTTTCAAAGATCAAAGTGCAGATAAAAACGAGAGCAGAACGAATTTTTGTGTAAATTGTTCGTAAAGCCATTGATGGAATGGTCTATTTCTTTTTCTTTTGATTATGCAACATAGTTGAGACTAGTTCACGTTTATGTAAATTTGTAATGCTTTAAGTGTCATGGTCATTGTGAAGTATTAATATGCTGCTTAACAGATGCTTATACCCAACGCTGAGCTCTAACCCTCCCGTTAGGTGACGCTCTTACACTCACTGCACAGACGTCTGCTGCTCACTTGCATGTGCTGTGTTCATGACTAACTCATCCAAAGCTGTTCAGAGTCGAAGTCTGAGCGCAAAACAGGATCTCCGTGAAGTTAGATGTGCTCAAATGTGAGTGGTTCCTGTCCTGACCGCTGCTGTGTGTGTTTCAGAGACGTGTGCGGTCAATAACGGAGGCTGCGACAGCACGTGTCATGACGCCGTGACTGGAGTGCGCTGCAGCTGCCCGGAGGGATTCACCTTACAGCCGGACCGCAAGACCTGCAAAGGTACAAACACTCAAATTGAGATCCGTGAGATCATCAGACCATCTGAAAGCTAAATCTAATCTAACAGTCATGGTTAAGAGCGACATGCATCAAAGAG